>NC_057807.1:260101034-260305220 GCF_018294505.1 Triticum aestivum
CGCCCCGAGCCCCATCTCCCCCGTGCTGCGCCGCCCAGCTCCCCTCCTCGACGCCGGCCATCGCCGGAGTCCGCGCCGACCTCGCCGGCGTCATCCTCCGTCGCCGGATCTGGAGTTGGACCAGATCCACCAGGCCACCGAACCAAACAGCACCCGCGCCCCAGATCCCCCCGTCCTGGATATCCTCGTCCCGTTGACTTTCGGAGGGTATAAATTCCACTAAGTCCCAGATTTCTATCATTATCATGTCATGTTCATCACATTGTATCTCTGCATCCGTAGCTCCGTTTCGTGCGCGTAATATGTCAAATTGTTCGTCTCAACGAGTACATCATTTCATTCCATTGCATCATTTTCATTTGAGCTTGTCTTGATGCCAGAAATGCTGTTGGAAGAGTGCATATTGATGTTAACCTGCTAAAACTGTTATAACTTGCTCATTTGTCATTTTTGCCATGATTAATGTGTGCATCCTATGAGGTTGATGTCTACATGTGTTTTGATCTATGCCATGCCATCTTTCCAGAGGTGCCATCCATGTATTTTTGTGACTTGTGTAGTGAGTGCATCGAGCTTGTTAAGGAGGGTACTTGCTGTTGCTGTTTTGCTAGATAGATTCTGTTATTTTGTGATGCCATGTTAACATGTTGCTACTAATCATTCTATGCATAATCTGGAGATGTTCTATAAACATGTTTTGATCTACATGGCATACTCTAACCATCCATGCCTCTGGTTGCATTTATAGCTTGCTGTAGATTGTTCATATCTTGCTCCAAAGTTGCTTCATAATGTTGCTGTCAGCCTGTTAACATTAAGTTCACTTGTTCCCATGTGTTTTGCTAGTGTTCCATGCACCCTATGACCATGCTCTTGCCATGCTTAGCTTCATAAACATGTCTTCTTACTGTTGGTTGCCTTGCCATGCCATGTATTGCTCTGTGATGAGTGATTCAGGCTCACCAACATGCCTACTTATTGTTGTTCCTGCCATGTATGAATCTGTAATATAACTTGCCATGTTTACATGGGTGCCATCATATCTTCTGATCCTTTTTGGCTCATGGTCAGTAAGGGACTTTTGATCTATGCAATTAGTAGATTCATGCCATGCCTTTGTTTCCCATGATAAGTTCCTGTAACATGTTGTTTGATAGCTCTAAACATTACAACCTGATGTTATTCCTGCTAAGTCTGAAACTGTTATTATTTGCAATCTTACCATGTGTTTTTGAGCATGATCTAGTGATTTCTGGAGATAGCTCAGTGTTCATGTTTTGTTATGCTTTACCTGTACTTCATTCCCATGCCTTTTGTTATTTCGTTGGGATGCTGTAGCATGTTGTTTTGGTGCTTGCAATATGCCTAGTTGCTGTAATGGACAGATTGTTGCTATGACTTGTATAGTGTAAGTGTTGCACCGTTGCTCCGTTTTGAGTGTGCTTCATATGAAACTTGCTTGATTTTGCATGTAGTTCCATATTATCATGTTGCATCCATATTTTGAGGTGTTTGCTTGATGTTTGGGTGCATTTTGCATCAATGCCATGCTTAACTTGTTTTGCTCATATCTTCTAGGCCGTAACTCCGAATCTAATGAACTTTATATGTAACTTGACTAGAATTTTGTGTAGATCATCTTGGTGCATCTTAACTTGCTGTTTAACTACTTTAACTTAAGGTTTATTCAGTTCTGGTCCCATTTCGAAATTTGCATATGAGGACTTACCGGAATTGTTATATGTTGTTTCCGGCTTCATTTAAACTTGCCTTGATGTGTTGTTCTTGTTTGCATCATCTCTTGCCATGAGTAGCCTCATCTAGCTTTGTCATGCATCATGCTTGTTGTGCATCATGTCTTGACTATGTGTGGTGTGTTTACTATGTTGTGTACTTCTTCTCGATAGTTCCTGTTTCGTTGCAATCGTGAGGATTCGTTCATCTGCGCTCGGTTCGTCTTCGTGGCTTCATCTTCTTCATGGACTCGTTCTTCTTCCTTGCGGGATTTCAGGCAAGATGACCGCTACCCTGGATCTCACTACTATCATTGCTATGCTAGTTGCTTCGTTCTATCGCTATGTTGCGTTACCTATCATTTGCTCTTCAAGCCTCCCAAATTGCCATGAACCTCTAACCTTTGACACTCTTCCTAGCAAACCGTTGTTTGGCTATGTTACCGCTTTGCGCAGTCCTCTTATAGCGTTGCTAGTTGCAGGTGAAGTTGAAGATTGCTCCATGGTGGACAGGGTTATGTTGGGATATCACAATATCTCTTATATTATTAATGCATCTATATATTTGGTAAAGGGTGGAAGGCTCGGCCTTATGCCTGGTGTTTTGTTCCACTCTTGCCGCCCTAGTTTCCGTCATACCGGTGTTATGTTCCCGGATTTTGCGTTCCTAACGCGGTCGGGTGATTTATGGGACCCCACTGACAGTTCGCTTTGAATAAAACTTGTCCAGCAAGGCCCAACCTTGGTTTTACCATTTGCCTCACCACCACCTACCTTTTCCCTTGGGAGTAATTAACCCAAGGGTCATCTTTATTTTAGCCCCCCCAGGCCAGTGCTTGTCTAAGTGTTGGTCCGAACTGAGCAGCCTGCGGGGCCACCTCGGGGAAATAAGAAGTCTGGTTTTACTCGTAGCTTGACTTATCCGGTGTTGCCCTGAGAATGAGATATGTGCAGCTCCTATCGGGATTGTCGGCGCATCGGGCGGCTTTGCTGGTCTTGTTTTACCATTGTCGAAATGTCTTGTAAACCGGGATTCCAAGACTGATCGGGTCTTCCTGGGAGAAGGAATATCCTTCGTTGATCGCGAGAGCTTATCATGGGCTAAGTTGGGACACCCCTGCAGGGTATAAACTTTCGAGAGTCGTGCCTGCGGTTATGTGGCAGATGGGAATTTGTTAATGTCCGGTTGTAGATAACTGACACCAGATCCGAATTAAAACGCATCAACCGCATGTGTAGCCGTGATGGTCTCTTCTCGGCGGAGTCCGGGAAGTGAACACGGTCTTTGGGTTATGTTTGACATAAGTAGGTGTTCAGGATCACCTCTTGATCATTGCTAGCTTCACGACCGTTCCTTTGCTTCTCTTCTCGCTCTCATTTGCGTATGTTAGCCACCATACTTGCTTAGCCGCTACTGCAACCTCACCACTTTACCCCTTCCTTTCCCATTAAGCTTTGCTAGTCTTGATACCCATGGTAATGGGATTGCTGAGTTCTCGTGGCTCACAGATTACTACAACAACAGTTGCAGGTAGAGGTTATGCGATGATCATGACGCGAGAGCAATGTTTGCTTGTTTTGGAGTTCTTCTTCTGCCTCTTCGATCAGGGGATAGGTTCCAGGTCGGCAGCCTGGGCTAGCAGGGTGGATTTTGTTTGAGTTTCTGTTTATGTATCATCCGTAGTCGGATGTTGATCTGTTGTATGATGATGTTGTATTCGTGTGGCATTGTATGCCTTTTGTATGTATCCCCACTATTATGTAATGTTGATGTAATGATATCCACCTTGCAAAAGCGTTCCAATATGCGGGTCTATCCTTGGTGGGACCTTCGAGTTCCTTTTGGATAGGGTCGCATATTGGGCGTGACAAGTTGGTATCAGAGCCACGACCGACCCTAGGAGCCCCCTTGATTGATCGTGTAGTTTGGTCGTTGTTGAGTCTAGAAGAAAACGGTTTTCTGAGTCTAGTTATATCGGAGAGTAGGAATTCTTTTTACTGCTCTGCCCCTTCGTCGCTCTGGGGAGGAATCTTGACGTAGGTGTTTTGAATTACTCCTCTTCCCCTTCAAATTTTCTTTAGGTTCACGCAGTTGGGTTTCCGGTAGTTGTTTCCTCAGCTCTTTTTGTCCGGCGCATTCCTCGTCAAGCTATTTCGAACCTCTCTCTCTTTGGGAGATCAATCCTTAGCTCTTTTCGATCGATGTTGTTTCCCTGTCCGAAGTTGTCCTTGTTTTTACCACCCGCCCTCCCTTCTTCTTCTCTAAGCCGGAGTCCGTAATCGAGTATCCATCCTACTCGTGCGAAGTCTTTGCTTTCTTTCCTCAATTATTTCAACCGGTGTTTTCTCTTCAAGATATTCGTCGGTTTCCCCTTCCAAGTTGTCTTTGTTTTCCCGCCCTCCCACCCTCTTCTTCCCGGAGCCTGAGTCTTTTTTGAGAATCAATTTCATTCGTGCGGAGCCTCTTCAGTCTTTCGTCAATTATTTCAACCGGTGAATTCTCGTCTCGTTCGTCATTCTTCATCTCTTTTCTTTTTCGGTGGATTCAATTCTAGTTTTCGGTGTTGATTGTATTCTTTTCCTCGGATCAAGAGTTTTTTCCCTGCTTGTTTGCCTCTCATCATTCAATCATTCTGGAGTTCGGAAGACATCTTAGGAGATTCGTCTATGTTCCAATTAATTCGAGGTTGTCACCTCATTCAAATATTTTAATCATTCCGGTGCATCATCTATCTGTTCAACATCCCTTTCCAATGGTGTTATCTCTTTAGTGGGCCCTAACCCACAGGTCTTTTCCCAGGATCTTACCTGACTCTTCTAATTCCCCCGGAGCTATTCTCAAATTCTTTTCAAGTGTGACGTAAGAATGGATTTCATCAGTCAGATGCTTTTCCAAGATCTTTGTCAAATCATTTTCATGGTTGCCTCAACCTCTTCGCTTTTCATTCTCCCGGAGTATCTCAGTAATTTTGGTGGTTTTTTTCTCGTGGTCAGTTGAAGATCAAAGAAGAGTTTTTCCTCTAAATCCTGTCCGTTCTCCCGGAGATTCGCGGTGCTAGCTCGATGTTATCCTATCAAATTGTTTCTAGTCATGCAAATTCTTTTCATCCATCCGGAGCATTTCAGGAGTTGCTTTCTCTCTCGATCATCCGGAGGCCATCTTTTCGGAAGATCTCTTCGTTCTAAGTTTTCAGATTCGTTGTCCAATTATTCTATATCCGTGCCTTTCGTTCATATCAATATTCTTCCGGTGCTTCGTTCAAGTATTCTTCAATCAGATCGCGATCTCTTCGTTCTTTTGCATCTAAATCCCCTCAAGCATATTTGTTCTTCTAATTCTTCCCGGTGATTCATTCTCTTTTACCGGTCAATTTTGAATTCTCATGGTGGTTCGTTGAAGATTCTCTTTCCTTGATTATCATTTTAATCCATTCGTTCTTTTCTATCCTACCGGTGGTTCATGAAGACCTTCTCAAGTTTGCGTTATGTCACTTCTCAATCCTTTTCAAGAAGAATAAGTAGTATGCTAAATCCATTGCTTGTCATCAATTTAATTTGATGAAGGATAAGCATACAATAAATCTTATTCTTATTTCATCCAAGTGATTAACCCCTTTCTTCGGAGTTTGTTCTTGATGAATAAATTCTACTTCCAAGTGTTCCATCTTTTCTTTTCCGGAGTTCAAATTTCCTCGGCCATTTCGTCGGAACCTCCATCTAAATCATCGCAAGGCTCATCTTATTCTTTCATCCTTCATTCTATCTCATCATCCTTTACGATACCGGAGTTCTTCATGGTGGTTCTTCATGATTTAATTCATTCTTCAAGTGTGCATCAAGATTCTTGTTCAAGGAGTTTCAAGTATCTTTTCTTCTCACGTCTCGAAGTGCAATTAATTCTCCATATTCTTTTGAAGTGGAGTTTTGCATTTCTTCGTTCTTCTCAGCTATTTAATATTTTCTGCTCGTGGTCGATTATCACCTCATAATTTTAAGATGTTATCCGTAAATCCACGACAAGCTTATTCTTTTCGTTGTTGATTTTCTCAACAACTCCGTTCAATCCTTCCTTCTAAGTTCTTTTCATTCAATTCTTTCAATTCTTTCCGGGGGTTTTGTGTCATGTCTTCATCAAGTATCATTCCATCCTCTTAAGCTCGTGTTCTATTCCTCCCATTTTCAGCCGGAGTGCTACCTAAATCCTTTCAGTCTTATTCGTTTCTTTTCTCATTCTAACCACTCCGGTTAGAACGAGTGGTTTCAGAGTCTATCTGATTACATGAGCTTTCGATTCTTGTCATTCCTCTCTTCTTCTCGAGTGCTCTTGTTTCTTTGCTTCTTCTCTTGAGTTCTTGATTCATCTCATCCCTTTTCCCTTCCGTCTCGGTCCTAAGATCTCGGGACGAGATCTCTTGTTAGTGGAGGAGTGTTGTAACGCCCCGGATTTGATGCGCCAGGTGTCCGCCAGTTATTCGCCGTTGTTGCCATGTCATTTGCTTGCGTGTTGCACTTTGCCATGTCATCATATGCATTTCATATCATGTCATCATGTGCATTTCATTTTGCATACGTGTTCATCTCATGCATCCGAGCATTTTCCCCGTTGTCCGTTCTGCAATCCGGCACTCCTATGTCCTCCGGCGTCCCCTTCTTCTCTCCTGTTGTGAGCGAGTGTTAAACTTTCTCAGAATGGCCCAAGGTTTGCCAAGCGGCCTTGGTATAGCACCGATAGACGGCCTGTCAAGTTTCGTGCCATTTGGAGGTCGTTTGATACTCCAACGGTTAACCGGGTAACCGCAGAGGCCTCCTTTCTCTTTGCAGCCCAACACCCCTTCCAAACTGGCCCAAAACCCATCTATCTCCCCTCCATGCTCTCGGTCCTTCGATCACGATCGCGTGGCCGAAAACCGCTCCTCATTTGGACTCTCCTAGCTCCCTCTACCTATATAAACACCTCCCCCTCCGAAATTCGTGGTGCAACCCTAGCCATTTTCATCCTCGCGCCGCCGGACATATCCACCCGGCGGCCGGACACGTCCACCGCCGCCCAGCCACGTCGCCCGACCTATCACCACGCGCCACGTCGCCCGCCGCCCCTCTCCGCCACTCCGCCGCCGCCACGTGGCCCCCTCACGCGCCGCCGCCGCCGAGGCCCGCCGGGCCCATCGCGGACCCGCGGGGCCCGTCCGCCGGCGCCCGCTGGCCCGCGCGCCTCCCGCGCCCCGCGCCCGTCGCCGGCCGCCGCCGCGGGTGCCGCCCCGCGCCGGCGTCGCCCTCCGCCGCCCCTCGCCGCCCTTCGCGGGCGCCGCCGCGTCCCCGCCGCCGGCTGCCGCGCCCCTGCGCCTCCGGCCCTCCCGCGCCGCCGTCCCTCACACCGGTTGCCGCCTCCGCCGCGGCACGCCGCCGCTGCCGCGCGCGCCCGGCCGCGCCGCCCCGAGCCCCATCTCCCCCGCGCTCCGCCGCCCAGCTCCCCTCCTCGACGCCGGCCATCGCCGGAGTCCGCGCCGACCTCGCCGGCGTCATCCTCCGTCGCCGGATCTGGAGTTGGACCAGATCCACCAGGCCACCGAACCAAACAGCACCCGCGCCCCGGATCCCTCCGTCCTGGATATCCTCGTCCCGTTGACTTTCGGAGGGTATAAATTCCACCAAGTCCCAGATTTCTGTCATTATCATGCCATGTTCATCGCATTGTATCTCTGTATCCGTAGCTCCGTTTCGTGCGCGTAATATGTCAAATTGTTCGTCTCAACGAGTACATCGTTTCATTCCATTGCATCATTTTCATTTGAGCTCGTCTTGATGCCCGAAATGCTGTTGGAAGAGTGCATGTTGATGTTAACCTGCTGAAACTGTTATAACTTGCTCATTTGTCATTTTTGCCATGATTGATGTGTGCATCCTATGAGGTTGATGTCTACATGTGTTTTGTTCTATGCCATGCCATCTTTCCAGAGGTTCCATCCATGCATTTTTGTGACTTGTGTAGTGAGTGCATCGAGCTTGTTAAGGAGGGTACTTGCTGTTGCTGTTTTGCTAGATAGATTCTGTTATTTTGTGATGCCATGTTAACATGTTGCTACTAATCATTCTATGCATAATCTGGAGATGTTCTATAAACATGTTTTGATCTACATGGCATACTCTAACCATCCATGCCTCTGGTTGCATTTATAGCTTGCTGTAGATTGTTCATATCTTGCTCCAAAGTTGCTTCATAATGTTGCTGTCAGCCTGTTAACATTAAGTTCACTTGTTCCCATGTGTTTTGCTAGTGTTCCATGCACCCTATGACCATGCTCTTGCCATTCTTAGCTTCATAAACATGTCTTATTACTATTGGTTGCCTTGCCATGCCATGTATTGCTCTGTGATGAGTGATTCAGGCTCACCAACATGCCTACTTATTGTTGTTCCTGCCATGTATGAATCTGTAATATAACTTGCCATGTTTACATGGGTGCCATCATATCTTCTGATCCTTTTTGGCTCATGGTCAGTAAGGGACTTTTGATCTATGCAATTAGTAGATTCATGCCATGCCTTTGTTTCCCATGATAAGTTCCTGTAACATGTTGTTTGATAGCTCTAAATATTGCAACCTGATGTTATTCCTGCTAAGTCTGAAACTGTTATTATTTGCAATCTTACCATGTGTTTTTGAGCATGATCTAGTGATTTCTGGAGATAGCTCAGTGTTCATGTTTTGTTATGCTTTACCTGTACTTCATGCCCATGCCTTTTGTTATTTCGTTGGGATGCTGTAGCATGTTGTTTTGGTGCTTGCAATATGCCTAGTTGCTGTAATGGACATATTGTTGCTATGACTTGTATAGTGTAAGTGTTGCACCGTTGCTCCGTTTTGAGTGTGCTCCATATGAAACTTGCTTGATTTTGCATGTAGTTCCATATTATCATGTTGCATCCATATTTTGAGGTGTTTGCTTGATGTTTGGGTGCATTTTGCATCAATGCCATGCTTAACTTGTTTTGCTCATATCTTCTAGGCCGTAGCTCCGAATCTAATGAACTTTATATGTAACTTGACTAGAATTTCGTGTAGATCATCTTGGTGCATCTTAACTTGCTGTTTAACTACTTGAACTTAAGGTTTATTCAGTTCTGGACCCATTTCAAAATTTGCATATGAGGACTTACCGGAATTGTTATATGTTGTTTCCGGCTTCATTTAAACTTGCCTTGATATGTTGTTCTTGTTTGCATCATCTCTTGCCATGAGTAGCCTCATCTAGCTTTGTCATGCATCATGCTTGTTGTGCATCATGTCTTGACTATGTGTGGTGTGTTTACTATGTTGTGTGCTTCTTCTCGATAGTTCATGTTTCGTTGCGATCGGGAGGATTCGTTCGTCTACGCTCGGTTCGTCTTCGTGGCTTCATCTTCTTCATGGACTCGTTCTTCTTCCTTGCGGGATTTCAGGCAAGATGACCGCTACCCTGGATCTCACTACTATCATTACTATGCTAGTTTCTTCGTTCTATCGCTATGTTGCGTTACCTATCATTTGCTCTTCAAGCCTCCCAAATTGCCATGAACCTCTAACCTTTGACACCCTTCCTAGCAAACCGTTGTTTGGCTATGTTACCGCTTTGCTCAGCCCTCTTATAGCGTTGCTAGTTGCAGGTGAAGTTGAAGATTGCTCCATGGTGGACAGGGTTATGTTGGGATATCACAATATCTCTTATATTATTAATGCATCTATATATTTGGTAAAGGGTGGAAGGCTCGGCCTTATGCCTGGTGTTTTGTTCCACTCTTGCCGCCCTAGTTTCCGTCATACCGGTGTTATGTTCCCGGATTTTGCGTTCCTAACGCGGTCGGGTGATTTATGGGACCCCCCTGACAGTTCGCTTTGAATAAAACTTGTCCAGGAAGGCCCAACCTTGGTTTTACCATTTGCCTCACCACCACCTACCTTTTCCCTTGGAAGTAATTAACCCAAGGGTCATCTTTATTTTAGCCCCCCCCGGGCCAGTGCTTGTCTAAGTGTTGGTCCGAACTGAGCAGCCTGCGGGGCCACCTCAGGGAAACTCGAAGTCTGGTTTTACTCGTAGCTTGACTTATCCGGTGTTGCCCTGAGAACGAGATATGTGCAGCTCCTATCGGGATTGTCGGCGCATCGGGCGGCTTTGCTGGTCTTATTTTACCATTGTCGAAATGTCTTGTAAACCGGGATTCCAAGACTGATCGGGTCTTCCTGGGAGAAGGAATATCCTTCGTTGATCGCGAGATCTTATCATGGGCTAAGTTGGGACGCCCCTATAGGGTATAAACTTTCGAAAGCCGTGCCCGCGGTTATGTGGCAGATGGGAATTTGTTAATGTCCGGTTGTAGATAACTTGACACCAGATCCAAATTAAAACGCATCAACCACGTGTGTAGCCGTGATGGTCTCTTCTCGGCGGAGTCCGGGAAGTGAACACGGTCTTTGGGTTATGTTTGACATAAGTAGGTGTTCAGGATCACCTCTTGATCATTGCTAGCTTCACGACCGTTCCTTTGCTTCTCTTCTCGCTCTCATTTGCGTATGTTAGCCACCATACTTGCTTAGCCGCTACTGCAACCTCACCACTTTACCCCTTCCTTTCCCATTAAGCTTTGCTAGTCTTGATACCCATGGTAATGGGATTGCTGAGTCCTCGTGGCTCACAGATTACTACAACAACAGTTGCAGGTACAGGTTATGCGATGATCATGACGCGAGAGCAATGTTTGCTTGTTTTGGAGTTCTTCTTCTGCCTCTTCGATCAGGGGATAGGTTCCAGGTCGGCAGCCTGGGCTAGCAGGGTGGATTTTGTTTGAGTTTCTGTTTATGTATCATCCGTAGTCGGATGTTGATCTGTTGTATGATGATGTTGTATTCGTGTGGCATTGTATGCCTTTTGTATGTATCCCCACTATTATGTAATGTTGATGTAATGATATCCACCTTGCAAAAGCGTTCCAATATGCGGGTCTATCCTTGGTGGGACCTTCGAGTTCCTTTTGGATAGGGTCGCATATTGGGCGTGACACTTCACCGACGCTCCGTCAGAGGGGGAATCGACCATGGAGGGCTTCTACATCAACACCATAGCCCCTCCGATGAGTTGTGAGTAGTTTATCACAGACCTTCGGGTCCATAGTTATTAGCTAGATGGCTTCTTCTCTCTTTTTGGATCTCAATACCATGTTCTCCCCCTCTCTTGTGGAGATCTATTTACTCTTTTTGCGGTGTGTTTGTCGAGATCCGATGAATTTTGGGTTTATGATCAAGTTTATCTATGAGAAATATTTGAATCTCCTATGAATTCTTTTATGTATGATTGAGTTATCTTTGCAAGTCTCTTCGAATTATCAGTTTGGTTTGGCCTACTAGATTGACCTTTCTTGCCATGGGAGAAGTGCTTAGCTTTGGTTTCAATCTTGCGGTGTCCTTACCCAGTGAGAGCAGGGGCAGCAAGGCACGTATTGTATTGTTGCCATCGAGGATAAAAGGATGGGGTTTATATCATATTGCTTGATTTTATCCCTCTACATCATGTCATCTTTCTTAATGCGTTACTCTGTTCTTATGAACTTAATACTCTAGAAGCATGCTGGATAGCGGTCGATGTGTGGAGTAATAGTAGTAGATGCAGGCAGGAGTCTGTCTACTTGTCACGGACGTGATGCCTATATACATGATCATGCCTAGATAATCTCATAATTATTCAGTTTCTATCAATTGCTCGACAGTAATTTGTTCACCCACCGTAATACTTATGCTATCTTGAGAGAAGCCACTAGTGAAACCTATGGCCCCCGGGTCTATCTTTTATCATATAAGCTTTCAATCTACTTTTATTTGCATCTTTACTTTTCCAATCTATATCATAAAATACCAAAAATATATTTATCTTATCATACTATCTCTATCAGATCTCACTTTCGCAAGTGGCCGTGAAGGGATTGACAACCCCTTTATTGTGTTGGTTGCGAGTTCTTTGTTTGTTTGTGTAGGTGCGTGCGACTTTTGAGGAGCCTCCTACTGGATTGATACCTTGGTTCTCAAAAACTGAGGGAAATACTTATGCTACTATTACTGCATCACCCTTTCCTCTTCAAGGAAAACCAACGCAATCTCAAGACGTAGCAAGAAGGATTTCTGGCGCCGTTGCCGGGAGGTCTTTTCGCTCAAGTCAAGACATACCAAGTACCCATCACAAACTCATCTCCCTCGCATTTACATTATTTGTCATTTGCCTCTCGTTTTCCTCTCCCCCACTTCACCCTTGCCGTTTTATTCACCCTCTCTTTCCCAATCTTCTCCTCTCTCTTTTCCGTTTGCCTTCCCGTTGCCATGGCCGAATCAAAAAGAACTAAGGGTCCTCTCCCGGGTTCTAGTACCTTGGATAACCCATCTATCCTCTCTAAGCTCATAAATAATGATGCTATGGAAAGACCCACCGGGTCACCAATGAGAGCTTAAATAATTTTGATGAAGATGACTCCAGAATTTTTCGCTATTTGCTTGATGAGTCTATAAAAGATGATTGGGATAGGTTATTAAGGATTCGGGCTAGCTATGTGCCACAATATCAAATTGAAGTTTACTTAAAAAGTTTCTATGTTCGCCTACCCGCTTCTTTCAAGCAAGTCCTAGATTCTATTTTTGAAGAAGGTTTTCTTGAAGGGGATGCTATAGATACCTATGAAATAATGAAAACTATATTTGGTCACCCCATGAATGATAAGGTTGAGTCTACCACCCTCTTATGCTTTTATCAAAACGAAATTATCAAAGAGATGAAGTCTAGTTTAGATGCAAATTTTCGTAACGTGCTTAATCTTACTTCCTCCATTAATGGCAACGTGCTTTCCCAAAATAGAAGGATGAATGCCATAGAAAGGAAATTTGCTCTTTTCTTTCCAAGTGCCAAAGATGACACTACTTAGATCTATCTTCGCTTTTATGCCTAGTTAGGGGCGTTAAACGATAGCGCTAGTTAGGAGGCAACCCAATTTTATTTGTGTTTTTTGTTTTTGTTTCTGTTTAGTAATAAATTTTGCATCTACCTTCTGTTTAGATGTGTTTTTATGTTTTAATTAGTGTTTGTGCCAAGTAGAACCTATAGAATAACCTATGGTGGTAGTTAATTTGATTCTGCTGAAAAATAGAAACTTTGCACGCACGAAATTAGTTTTGTTAAATCACAGAAACGTGATGTTGCGTTGATTCTTTTTGATGATGATCGATAGATAAATTTCCCAGGACTTCCTATTTTGGTAGGATTTTTAGAGTTCAGAAGTTTGCGTTAGTTACAGATTGCTACAGGCTGTTCTGTTTGTGACAGATTCTATTTTTCATGTGTTGTTTGCTTATTTTGATGCATCTATGACTAGTATTAAGTGGTATGAACCATAGAGAACTTGGAATACAGTAGGTTTATCACCAAAATAAATAAATAATGAGTTCATTATAGTACCTTATGTGGTGGTTTTCTTTTCTTTCACTAACAGAGCTTATGAGATTTCCTGTTGAGTTTTGTGTTGTGAAGTTTTCAAGTTTTGGGTAAAGATTTGATGGACTATGGAATAAGGAGTGGCAAAAGCCTAAGCTTGGGGATGCCCATGGCACCCCAAGATATTCAAGAGTAGCCAAAAGCCTAAGCTTGGGGATGCCCCCGGAAGGCATCCCCTCTTTCGTCTTCGTTCATTGGTAACTTTACTTGGAGCTATATTTTTATTCGTCACATGATATGTGTTTTGCTTGGAGCATCGTGTATGATATTAGTATTTGCTTTTTAGTTTACCACAATCATCCTTGCTGTACACACCTTTTGGTAGAAGCCCACTTGATTGGAATTTATTAGAATATGCTATGTGCTTCACTTATATCTTTTGAGCTAGATAGTTTTTGCTCTAGTGCTTCACTTATATCTTTTAGAGCACGGCGGTGGCTTAATTTTGAAAAAATTGTTGATCTCGCATGCTTCACTTATATTATTTTGAGAGTCTTTTAGAACAGCATGGTATTTGCTATGGTTATAAAATTGGTCCTAGAATGGTAGGCATCCAAGTTGGGTATAATAAAAACTATCATAGGAAGTGAATTGGATGCTATGATCAACTTGATACTTGAAATTGTTTTGAGATATGGAGGTAGTGATATTAAAGTCATGCTAGTTGGGTGATTATGAATTTAAAGAATGCTTGTGTTGAAGTTTGTGATTCCTGTAGCATGCACGTATGGTGAACCGCTTTGTGATGAAGTTGGAGCACAATTTTATTTATTGATTGTCTTCCTTATGAGTGGCGGTCGAGGACGAGTGATGGTCTTTCCCTACCAATCTATCCCCATAGGAGCATGCGCGTAATACTTTGTTTTTGATGACTTGTAGATTTTTGCAATAAGTATATGAGTTCTTTTGACAATGTTGAGTCCATGGATTATACGCACTCTCACCCTTCCACCATTGCTAGCCTCTCTTGTGCTGCACAATTTTCGCCGGTACCATACACCTACCATATACCTTCCTCAAAACAGCCACCATACCTACCTATTATGGCATTTCCATAGCCATTCCAAGATATATTGCCATGCAACTTTCCACCGTTCCGTTTATATGACACGCATTACTATTGTCATATTGCTCTTTGCATGATCGTGTAGTTGACATCGTATTTGTGGCAAGGCCACCTTCATAATTTTCATACATGTCGCTCTTGATTCATTGCATATCCCGGTACACCACCGGAGGCATTCATATAGAGTCATATCTTGTTCTAGTTTTGAGTTGTAATTCTTGAGTTGCAAATCAATAAAAGTGTGATGATTTTCATTATTAGAGCATTGTCCCAGTGAGGAAAGGATGATGGAGACTATGATTCCCCCACAAGTCGGGATGAAACTTCAGACTTTACAAAAATAAAAAAAGAGAAAAGAAAAGAGAAAGGTCAAAAAAAGGCCAAAGAAAAAAAAGAAAAAGAAAAAAAGAAGAAGAAGAAAAAGAAAAGAAAAAAATGAGAGAAAAAGAGAGAAGGGACAATGCTACTATCCTTTTTACCACACTGGTGCTTCAAAATAGCATCATGATCTTCAAGATAGAGAGTCTCCTATGTTGTTACTTTCATATACTAGTGGGAATTTTTCATTATAGAACTTGGCTTGTATATTCCAATGATGGGCTTCCTCAAAACGCCCTAGGTCTTCGTGAGCAAGCGAGTTGGATGCACACTCACTTAGTTTCTTTCGTTGTGCTTTCATACATTTATAGCTCTAGTGCATCCGTTGCATGGAAATCCCTACTCACTCACATTGATATCTATTAAATGGCATCTCCATAGCCCGTTGATACGCCTAGTTGATGTGAGACTATCTTCTCCTTTTTGTCTTCTCCACAACCACCATTCTATTCCACATATAGTGCTATGTCCATGGCTCACGCTCATGTATTGCATGAAAGTTGAGAAAGCTTGAGATTACTAAAGTATGAAACAATTGCTTGGCTTGTCATCGGGGTTGTGCATGATTAAATACTTTGTGTGATGAAGATAGAGCAACAGCAAGACTGTATGATTTTGTAGGGCTAACTTTTTTTAGCCATGTTATTTTGAGAAGACATGATTGCTTTGATTAGTATGCTTGAAGTATTACTATTTCTTATGTCAATATGAACTTTTATTTTGAATCATTTGGATCTGAGCATTCATGCCACAATAAAGAAAATTACATTGAGAATTATGCTAGGTAGCATTCCACATCAAAAATTCTGTTTTTATCATTTACCTACTCGAGGACGAGCAGGAATTAAGCTCGGGGATGCTTGATACGTCTCCAACGTATCTATATTTTTTGATTGTTCCATGCTATTATATTACCCCTTTTGGATGTTTATGGGCTTTATTTTACACATTTATATCATTTTGGGACTAACCTACTAACCGGAGGCCCAGCCCGTATTGCTATTTTTTTGCCTATTTCAGTATTTCAAAGAAAAGGAATATCAAACGGAGTCCAAACGGAATGAAACCTTCGGGAGCGTGATTTTTGGAACGAACGTGATCCAGGGGATTTGGAGTGCAAGTCAAGAAGCAGCCGAGGCGGCCACGAGAGGGTAGGGCGCCCCCCCCCCTATAGGGCGCGCCCCCCTGTCTCGTGGGCCCCTCGGGCGGCCACCGACGTACTTCTTCCTCCTATATAAGCCTACGTACCCCGAAAACATCCAGGGAGCCACCAAAACACAATTTCCACCACTGTAACCTTCTGTATCCGCGAGATCCCATCTTGGAGCCTTCGCCGGCGCTCTGCCGGAGGGGGAATCGACCACGGAGGGCTTCTACATCAACACCATAGCCCCTCCTATGAGTTCTGAGTAGTTTACTACAAACCTTCGGGTCCATAGTTATTAGCTAGATGGCTTCTTCTCTCTTTTTGGATCTCAATACAATGTTCTCCCCCTCTCTTGTGGAGATCTATTCGATGTAAACTCTCTTTGCGGTGTGTTTGTCGAGATCCGATGAATTGTGGGTTTATGATCAAGTTTATCTATGAGAAATATTTGAATCTCCTCTGAATTCTTTTATGTATGATTGAGTTACCTATGCAAGTCTCTTCGAATTATCAGTTTGGTTTGGCCTACTAGATTGATCTTTCTTGCCATGGGAGAAGTGCTTAGCTTTGGGTTCAATCTTGCGGTGTCCTTACCCAGTGACAGAAAGGGTTGCAAGGCACGTATTGTATTCTTGTCATCGAGGATAAAAAGATGGGGTTTATATCATATTGCATGAATTTATCCCTCTACATCATGTCATCTTGCTTAAGGCGTTACTCTGTTCTTATGAACTTAATACTCTAGATGCAGGCAGGAGTCGAACGATGTGTGGAGTAATAGTAGTAGATGCAGGCAGGAGTCGGTCTACTTGTTGCGGACGTGATGCCTATATACATGATCATGCCTAGATAATCTCATAATTATTCACTTTTCTATCAATTGCTCGACAGTAATTTGTTCACCCATCGTAATACTTATGCTATCTTGAGAGAAGCCTTTAGTGAAACCTATGGCCCCCGGGTCTATCTCTTATCATATTTGCTTCCAATCTACTTTTATTTGCATCTTTACTTTTTGCATCTATATTATAAAATACCAAAAATATATTTATCTTATCATACTATCTCTATTAGATCTCACTTTCGCAAGTGGCCGTGAAGGGATTGACAACCCCTTTATTGCGTTGGTTGCGAGTTCTTTGTTTGTTTGTGTAGGTGTGTGGGACTTTTGAGGAGCCTCCTACTGGATTGATACCTTGGTTCTCAAAAACTGAGGGAAATACTTATGCTACTATTGCTGCATCACCCTTTCCTCTTCAAGGAAAACCAACGCAAGCTCAAGACGTAGCAAGAAGGATTTCTGGCGCCGTTGCCGGGGAGGTCTTCACTCAAGTCAAGACATACCAAGTACCCATCACAAACTCATCTCCCTCGCATTTACATTATTTGCCATTTGCCTCTCGTTTTCCTCTTCCCCACTTCACCCTTGCCGTTTTATTCGCCCTCTCTTTCCCAATCTCCTCCTCTCTTTCGCTTGCCTTTTTCTATTTGCTTGTGTGTTGGATTACTTGTTGCCATGGCGCAAAATAATACCAAATTGTGTGATTTCTCGAATACCAGTAATAATGATTTCCTTAGTACTCCGATTGCTCCTCTTAATGATGTTGAGTCTTGTGAAATCAATACTGCTTTGTTGAATCTTGTTATGAAAGATCAGTTCACCGGCCTTCCTAGTGAAGATGCCGCTACTCATCTAAACAACTTTGTTGATTTGTGTGATATGCAAAAGAAGAAAGATATGGATAACAATATTGATAAATTGAAGTTATTTCTGTTTTCACTTAGAGATCGTGCTAAAGTTTGGTTTTCGTCTTTGCCTAAAAATAGTATTGATTCTTGGAACAAATGCAAATATGCTTTTATCTCTAAGTATTTTCCTCCCGCTAAGACTATCACTCTTAGGAACGACATTATGAATTTTAAACAACTAGATCATGAGCATGTTGCCCAATCTTGGGAAAGAATGAAATTGATGTTTCGCAATTGCCCTACTCATGGTTTGAATTTATGGATGATCATACAAAAATTTTATGCCGGTTTGAACTTTGCTTCTAGAAATCTCTTAGATTCGGCCGCGGGAGGCACGTTTATGGAAATCACGTTAGGAGATGCTACAAAACTTCTTGATAATATTATGGCTAATTATTCTCAATGGCACACCGAAAGATCTTCTAGTAAAAAGGTGCATGCTATTGAAGAAATCAATGTTTTGAGTGGAAAGATGGATGAACTTATGAAATTGTTTGCTACTAAGAATACTCCTCTTGATCCCAATGATATGCCTTTGTCTACTTTGATTGAGAATAATAATGAATCTATGGATGTGAATTTTGTTGGTAGGAATAGTTTTGGAAACAATGCTTATAGAGGAAACTTTAATGCTAGACCGTTCCCTAGTAATTCCTCTAATAATTATGGAAATTCCTACAATAATTCTTATGGTAATTTTAATAAGATGCCCTCTGATTTTGAGAATAGTGTGAAAGAATTTATGATTTCTCAAAAGAATTTTAATGCTTTGCTTGAAGAAAAATTGCTCAAAGTTGATGATTTGGCTAGGAACATTGATAGACTTTCGCTTGATGTTGATTCTCTTAAACTTAGATCTTCTTCTCCTAAGCATGATATCAATGAGTCTCTCAAAGCCATGAGAATTTACATTGATGAGTGCAAAGAAAGAACCGCTAGATTGCGTGCTAAGAAAGATAGCTTTATAAAGGTGTGTTCTTCTAGTTTCCATGAAAATAATGATGAAGATCTTAAAGTTATTGATGCATATCCTATTAGATCTTTGTTTTGCAATATGAATCTTGATAATTATGGGACTGAAGATGAGTCAACTTTACCTAGAAGGCGTCCCAAAAATTCGGAGTTTTTAGATCTTGATGCTAAATTTGGTAAAAGTGGGATTGGAGAGGTCATGACTGTAAATAGTATTGAACCCACTATCTCGGATTTCAAGGAATTTGATTATGATAATTGTTCTTTAGAAGGTTGTATTTCCTTGTTACAATCCGTTGTTAATTCTCCTCATGCTTATAGTCAAAATAAAGCTTTTACCAAACATACCGTTGATGCCTTGATCCAATCTTATGATGAAAAACTTAATTTGGAAGTTTCTATACCTAGAAAACTTAATGATGAATGGGAACCTACTATAAAGATTAAAATTAAATATCCTGAGTGTTTTGCTTTGTATGATTTGGGTGCTAGTGTTTCCACGATTCCAAAAACATTATGTGATATTCTAGGTTTCCATGATCTTGATGATTGCTCTTTAAATTTGCACCCTGCGGATTCCACCATTAAAAAGCCTATGGGAAGGATCAATGATGTTCTCATTGTTACAAATAGAAATTTGGTGCCCATAGATTTTATCGTTCTTGATATAGATTGTAGTCTTTCTTGCCCTATTATTCTTGGTAGACCTTTCCTTAGAATGATTGGCGCGATTATTGATACGAAGGAAGGGAATATTAGATTCCAATTTACATTCAAGAAGGGCATGGAGCACTTTCCAAGAAAGAAAGTTAAATTACCTTATGAATCTATCATGCGAGCTACTTATGAATTTAGTGCCAAAGATGGCACTACTTAGATCTATCTTCGCTTTTATGCCTAGCTAGGGGCGTTAAACGATAGCGCTAGTTGGGAGGCAACCCAATTTTCTTTGTGTTTTCTGTTTTTGTTCCTGTTTAGTAATAAATTTTGCATCTACCTTCTGTTTAGATGTGTTTTTATCTTTTAATTAGTGTTTATGCCAAGTAGAACCTATAGGATAACCTATGATGATAGTTGATTTGATTCTACTGAAAAACAGAAACTTTGCACGCACGAATTTAGTTTTGTTAAATCATAGAAACGTGTTTTTGCGTTGATTCTTTTTGATGCTGATCAATAGAAAAATTGTCTAGGACTTCCTATTGTGGTAGGATTTTTAGAGTTCCAAAAGTTTGCGTTAGTTACAGATTGCTACAGACTGTTCTGTTTTTTGACAGATTCTGTTTTCGTGTGTTGTTTGCTTATTTTGATGCATCTATGGCTACAAAAATAGTTTATAAACCATAGAGAAGTTGGAATACAGTAGGTGTAACACAAAAATAAATAAAGAATGAGTTCATTACAGTACCTTATGTTGTGGTTTTGTTTTCTTTCACTAAAGGAGCTTATAAGATTTCCTGTTGAGTTTTGTGTTGTGAAGTTTTCAAGTTTTGGGTAAAGCTTTTATGGACTATGGAATAAGGATTGGCAAGAGCCTAAGCTTGGGGATGCCCATGGCACCCCAAGATATTCAAGGATAGCCAAAAGCCTAAGCTTGGGGATGCCCCGGGAAGGCATCCCCTCTTTCGTCTTCGTTTATTGGTAACTTTACTTGGAGCTATATTTTTATTCACCACATGATATGTGTTTTGCTTGGAGCGTCGTGTATGATATTAGTATTTGCTTTTTAGTTTACCACAATCATCCTTGCTGTACACACCTTTTGGGAGAAGCCTACTTGATTAGAATTTTCTAGAATACTCTATGTGCTTCACTTATATCTTTTAAGCTTGATAGTTTTTGCTCTAGTGCTTCACTTATATCTTTTAGAGCACGGTGGTGACTTAAGTTTGAAGAAATTGCTAGTCTCTCATGCTTCACTTGTATCTTTTCGAGAGTCTTTTAGAACAACATGGTATTTGCTATGGTTACAAAGTTCGTCCTAGAATGATGAGCATCCAAGTTGGGTATAATAAAAACTATCATAGAAAAAGAATTGGATGCTATGATCAATTTGATACTTGATAATTGTTTTGAGATATGGAGGTAGTGATATTAGAGTCATGCTAGTTGAGGTGATTATGAAAAATACTTGTGTTGAGGGTTGTGATTCCCGTAGCATGCACGTATGGTGAACCGCTTTGTGATGAAGTTGGAGCACAATTTTATTTATTGATTGTCTTCCTTATGAGTGGCGGTCGGGGACGAGCGATGGTCTTTTCCTACCAATCTACACACCTAGGAGCATGCGCGTAGTGCTTTGGTTTTTGATGACTTCTAGATTTTTGCAACAAGTACATGAGTTCTTTTGACTAATGTTGAGTCCATGGATTATACGCACCTCACACTTCCACCATTGCTAGCCTCTCTTGTACTGCGCAACTTTCGCTGGTATCATACACCCACCATATACCTTCCTCAAAACAGCCACCATACCTACCTATTATGGCATTTCCATAGCCATTCCGAGATATATTGCCATGCAACTTTCCACCGTTCCGTTCATATGACACGCATTACTTTTGTCATATTGCTCTTTGCATGATCATGTAGTTGACATTGTATTTGTGGCAAGGCCACCTTCATAATTTTCATACATGTTGCTCTTGATTCATTGCATATCCCGGTACACCGCCGGAGGCATTCATATAGAGTCATATCTAGTTCTAGCTTTGAGTTGTAAATCCATAAAAGTGTGATGATCTTCATTATTAGAGCATTGTCCTAGTGAGGAAAGGATGATGAAGACTATGATTCCCCCACAAGTCGGGATGAGACTTCGGACTTTACAAAAAGAAAAAAGAAAGAAAAAAAGGAAAAAAAGAGAAAGGCCAAAAAGAAAAAAAAGGGAGGCCAAAAAAAAGAAAAATAAAAAAATAAAATGAGAGAAAAAGTGAGAAGGGACAATGCTACTATCTCTTTTTCCACACTTGTGCTTCAAAGTAGCACCATGATCTTCATGTTAGAGAGTCTCATATGTTGTCACTTTCATATACTAGTGAGAATTTTTCATTATAGCACTTGGCTTGTGCTCCCTCCGTCTGAAAATACTTGTCATCAAAATGGACAAAAAGGATTGTATCTAGAACTAAAATACATCTAGATACATCCCCTTTTATTCATTTTGATGACAAGTATTTTTGGACGGAGGGAGTATATTCCCATGATGGGCTTCCTCAAAATGCCCTAGGTCTTCGTGAGCAAGCGAGTTGGATGCACACCCACTTAGTTTCTTTTGTTGAGCTTTCATATATTTATAGCTCTAGTGCATCCGTTGCATGGCAATCCCTACTCACTCACATTGATATCTATTAATGGGCATCTCCATAGCCCGTTGATACGCCTAGTTGATGTGAGACTATCTTCTCCTTTTTGTCTTCTCCACGACCACCATTCTATTCCACATATAGTGATATGTCCTTGGGTCACGCTCACGTATTGCGTGAAAGTTGAAAGAGTTTGAGATTATTAAAGTATGAAACAATTGCTTGGCTTGTCATCAGGGTTGTGCATGATTAAATACTTTGTGTGATGAAGATAGAGCAACAGCAAGACTATATGATTTTGTAGGGATAACTTTCTTTGGCCATGTTATTTTGAGAAGACATGATTACTTTGATTAGTATGCTTGAAGTATCACCATTTTCATGTTAATATGAACTTTTATTTTGTATCATTTGGATCTGAACATTAATGCCACAATAAAGAAAATTACATTGAGAATTATGCTAGGTAGCATTCCACATCAAAAATTTCTTTTTTATCATTTACCTACTCAAGGACGAGCAGGAATTAAGCTTGGGGATGCTTGATACGTCTCCAACGTATCTATAATTTTTGATTGTTCCATGCTATTATATTACCCCTTTTGGATGTTTATGGGCTTTATTTTACACATTTATATCATTTTTGGGACTAACCTACTAACCGGAGGCCCAGCCCGCACTGCTGTTTTTTTTGCCTATTTCAGTATTTCGAAGAAAAGGAATATCAAACGGAGTCCAAACGGAATGAAACCTTTGGGAGCATGATTTTTGGAACGAACGTGATCCATGGGACTTGGAGTGCAAGTCAAGAAGCAGCTGAGGCAGCCACGAGAGGGTAGGGCGCGCCCTCCCCCTATTGGGTGCACCCTATCTCGTGAGCCCCTCGGGCGGCCACCGACGTACTTCTTCCTCCTATATAAGCCTACGTACCCCGAAAACATCCAGGGAGCCACCAAAACACAATTTCCACCACCATAACCTTCTGTATACGCAAGATCCCATCTTGGAGCCTTTGCCGGCGCTCTGTCGAAGGGGGAATCGACCATGGAGGGCTTCTACATCAACACCATAGCCCCTCCAATGAGTTGTGAGTAGTTTACCACAGACCTTCGGGTCCACAGTTATTAGCTAGATGGCTTCTTCTCTCTTTTTGGATCTCAATACAATGTTCTCCCCCTCTCTTGTGGAGATCTATTCGATGTAAAATCTTTTTGCGGTGTGTTTGTCGAGATCCGATGAATTGTGGGTTTATGATCAAGTTTATCTATGAGAAATATTTGAATCTCCTCTGAATTATTTTATGTATGATTGAGTTATCTTTGCAAGTCTCTTTGAATTATCAGTTTGGTTTGGCCTACTAGAATTATCTTTCTTGCCATAGGAGAAGTGCTTAGCTTTGGGTTCAATCTTGTGGTGCCCTTACCCAATGACAGAAAGGGTTGCAAGGCACGTATTGTATTGTTGCCATAGAGGATAAAAAGATGGGGTTTATATCATATTGCATGAATTTATCCCTCTACATCATGTCATCTTGCTTAAGGCGTTACTATGTTCTTATGAACTTAATACTCTAGATGCAGGCAGGAGTCGGTCGATGTGTGGAGTAATAGTAGTAGATGCAGGCAGGAGTCGGTCTACTTGTTGCGGACGTGATGCCTATATACATGATCATGCCTAGATAATCTCATAATTATTCGCTTTTCTATCAATTGCTCGACAGTAATATGTTCACCCATCGTAATACTTATGCTATCTTGAGAGAAGCCTCTAGTGAAACCTATGGCCCTCGGGTCTATCTCTTATCATATTTGCTTCCAATCTACTTTTATTTGCATCTTTACTTTTCCAATCTATATCATAAAATACGAAAAATATATTTATCTTATCATACTACCTCTATCAGATCTCACTTTCGCAAGTGGCCGTGAAGGGATTGACAACCCCTTCATTGTGTTGGTTGCGAGTTCTTTGTTTGTTTGTGTAGGTGCGCGGGACTTTTGAGGAGCCTCCTACTGGATTGATACCTTGGTTCTCAAAAACTGAGGGAAATACTTATGCTACAATTGCTGCATCACCCTTTCCTCTTCAAGGAAAACCAACGCAAGCTCAAGACGTAGCAACCTACGAGGTTCGGTAGTAACTTGATTCGAAGTTTCATGATCATCATCATTAACTTCCTCACTAATTGGTGTAGGCATCACTGGAACTAGTTTGTGTGATGAACTACTTTCCAATTTGGGAGAAGGTACAATTACCTTATCATGTTCTACTTTCCTCCCAGTCACTTCTTTTGAGAAAACTCCTTCTCTAGAAAGGATCCGTTCTTAGCAACAAATATCTTGCCTTCGGATCTGTGATAGAAGGTGTACCCAATTGTCTTCTTTGGGTATTCTATGAAGACACATTTCTCCGATTTGGGTTTGAGCTTATCAGGATGAAACTTTTTCACATAAGCATCGCAATCCCAAACTTTAAGAAACGACAGCTTAGGTTTCTTGCTAAACCACAATTCATATGGTGTCGTCTCAATGGATTTAGATGGTGCCCTTTTTAATGTGAATGCAGCTGTCTCTAATGCATAACCCCAAAACGATAGTGGTAAATCGGTAAGAGACATCATAGATCGCACCATATCTAGTAAAGTACGATTACGACGTTCGGACACACCGTTACATTGTGGTGTTCCAGGTGGCGCGAGTTGCGAAACTATTTCACATTGTTTCAAATGAAGACAAAACTCGTAACTCAAATATTCGTGTCCACGATCAGATCGTAGAAACTTTATTTTCTTGTTACGATGATTTTCCACTTCACTCTGAAATTCTTTGAACTTTTCAAATGTTTCAGACTTATGTTTCATCAAGTAGATATACCCATATCTGCTCAAATCATATGTGAAGGTCAAAAAATAACGATACCCGCCGCGAGCCTCAACACTCATCGGATCGCATACATCGGTATGTATTATTTCCAACAAGTCAGTAGCTCGTTACATTGTTCCGGAGAACGGAGTTTTAGTCATCTTGCCCAAAAGGCACGGTTTGCAAGCATCAAATGATTCATAACCAAATGATTCCAAAAATCCATCTTTAGGGAGTTTCTTCATGCGCTTTACACCGATATGACCCAAACAGCAGTGCCACAAATAAGTTGCACTATCATTATCAACTTTGCATATTTTGGCATCAATACTATGAATATGTGTATCACTACGATCGAGATCCAACAAACCATTTTCATTGGGTGTATGACCATAGAAGGTTTTATTCATGTAAACAGAACAACAATTATTCTCTAATTTAGATGAATAACTGTATTGCAATGAACATGATCAAATCATATTCGTGCTCAACGCAAACACCAAATAACACTTATTTAGGTTCAACACTAATCCCGAAAGTATAGGGAGTGTGCGATGATCATATCAATCTTGGAACCACTTCCAATACACATCGTCACTTCACCCATAACTGGTCTATATTCATTCTGCAACTCCCGTTTCGAGTTACTACTCTTAGCAACTGAACTAGTATCAAATACTGATGGGTTACTATGAACACTAGTAACGTACACATCAATAATCTGTATATCAAATATACCTTTTGTTTACTTTGCCATCCTTCTTATCCGCCAAATGTTTGGGGTAGTTCCGCTTTCAGTGACCATTCTTTTGCAGTAGAAGCACTCAGTTCCAGGCTTGGGTCTAGCTTTAGGCTTCTTCATTGGAGCAGCAACTTGCTTGCTATTCTTCTTGAAGTTCCCTTTCTTTCCCTTTGCCCTTTTATTTGAAACTAGTGGTCTTTTCAACCATCAGCACTTGATGCTTTTCTTGATTTCTACCTTCATCGATTTCAGCATCACGAAGAGCTTGGGAATCGTTTCTATTATCGCTTGCATATTATAGTTCATCATGAAGTTCTAGTAACTTGGTGATAGTGACCAGAGAATTCTGTCAAGCACTATCTTATTTGGAAGATTAACTCCCACTTGATTCAAGTGATTGTAGTACTCAGACATTCTGAGCACATGCTCACTAGCTGAGCTATTCTCCTCCACCTTGTAGGCAAAGTACAGTCAGAGGTCTTATACCTCTCGACACGGGCATGAGTATGAAATACCAATTTCAACTCTTGGAACATCTTATATGCTCCATGGCATTCAAAACATTTTTGAAGTCCCGGTTCTAAGCCGTAAAGCATGGTGCACTAAACTATCAAGTAGTCATCATACCGAGCTTAGCCAAACGTTCATAACGTTTGTATATGCTCTTGCAATAAGTCTATCACCTAGCGGTGCATCAAGGACATAATTCTTCTGTGCAACAATGAGGATAATCCTCAGATCACGGATCCAATCGGCATCATTGCTACTAACATCTTTCAACATAGTTTTTCTCTAGGAACATATCAAAAATAAACATAGGGAAGCAACAACGCGAGCTATTGATCTACAACATAATTTGCAAAATTCTATAAGGACTAAGTTCATGATAAATTAAAGTTCAATTAATCATATTACTTAAGAACTCCCACTTAGATAGACACCCCTCTAATCATCTAAGTGATCACGTGATCCAAATCAACTAAACCATGTTCGATCATCACATGAGATGGAGTAGTTTTCAATGGTGAACATCATTATGTTGATCATATCTACTATATGATTCACGCTCGACCTTTCGGTCTCAGTGTTCCGAGGCCATATCTACATATGCTAGGCTCGTCAAGTTTAACCCGAGTATTCTGCATGTGCAAAACTGGCTTGCACCCATTGTAGATGAACGTAGAGCTTATCACACCCGATCATCACGTGGTGTCTCGGCAAGACGAACTTTGGCAACGGTGCATACTCAGGGAGAACACTTTTTATCTTGAAATTTTGTGAGAGATCATCTTATAATGCTACCGTCGATCAAAGCAAAATAAGATGCATAAAGGATAAACATCACATGCAATCAATATAAGTGATATGATATGGCCATCATCATCTTGTGCTTGTGATCTCCATGTCCGAAGCACCGTCATGATCACCATTGTCACCGGCGTGACACCTTGATCTCCATCGTAGCATCGTTGTCGTCTCGCCAACTATTGCTTCTACGACTATCGCTACCGCTTAGTGATAAAGTAAAGCAATTATGGGGCGATTGCATTGCATACAATAAAGTGACAACCATATGGCTCCTGCCAGTTGCCGATAACTTTATTACAAAACATGACCGTCTCATACAATAAAATTTAGCATCATGTCTTGACCATATCACATCACAACATGCCCTGCAAAAACAAGTTAGACGTCCTCTACTTTGTTGTTGCAAGCTTTACGTGGCTGCTACGGGCTGAGCAAGAACCGTTCTTACCTACGCATCAAAACCACAACGATAGTTCGTCAAATTAGTGATGTTTTAACCTTCTCAAGGAACAGGCGTAGTCACACTCGGTTTAACTAAAGTTGGAGAAAATGACACCCGACAGCCACCTATGTGCAAAGCACATCGGTAGAACCAGTCTCGCGTAAGCTACGCGTAATGTCGGTCTGGGCCGCTTCATCCAACAATACCGCCGAACCAAAGTATGACATGCTAGTAAGCAGTATGACTTATATCGCCCACAACTCACTTGTGTTCTACTTGTGCATATAACATCTACGCATAAAATCAGGCTCGGATGCCACTGTTGGGAAACGTAGTAATTGTTCACGTACACGCAAGATCATGGTGATGCATAGCAACGAGAGGGGAGAGTGTTGTTCACGTACCCTCGTAGACCGAAAGCAGAAGCGCTAGCACAACACGGTTGATGTAGTCGTACGTCTTCACGATCCGACCGATCAAGTACCGAACGTACGGCACCTCTGAGTTCAGCACACATTCAGCTCGATGACGTCCCACGAACTCCGATCCAGCAGAGCTTTGCGGGAGAGTTTCGTCAGCACGACGGCGTGATGACGGTGTCGATGATTCTACCGACGCAGGGCTTCGCCTAAGCACTGCTACGATATTATCGAGGTGGAATATGGTGGAGGGGGGCACCGCACACGGCTAAGAGATCAAGAGATCAATTGTTGTGTCTCCAAGGGGTGCCCCTCTCCCCGTATATAAAGGAGTGGAGGAGGGGGAGGGCCGGCCCTCTCTATGGCGCGCCCTAAGGGAGTCCTACTTCCACCGGGAGTAGGATTCCCCTTTCCTAGTAGAACTAGGAGCCCTTCCAAGTAGTAGGAGTAGGAGAGAAGGAAACGGAAAAGAGAAGAGAAGGAAGGAGGGGGCGCAGCCCCTCCCCCTAGTCCAATTCGGCCTAGGCCTTGGGGGCGTGCAGCCTCCCTGAGGGAGTCCTGGACTAGGGGGTGTCCGGATAGCCGGACTATCATCGTCCGCCGGACTCCAAGACTACGAAGATACAAGATTGAAGACTCCGTCCCGTGTCCGGATGGGACTTTCCTTGGCGTGGAAGGCAAGCCTGGCGATACGGATATGTAGATCTCCTACCATTGTAACCGACTCTGTGTAACCCTAGCCCTCTCCGGTGTCTATATAAACCGGAGGGCTTTAGTCCGTAGGACACGACATACATTACAACAATCATACCATAGGCTAGCTTCTAGGGTTTAGCCTCCTTGATCTCGTGGTAGATCCACTCTTGTACTACCCATATCATCAATATTAATCAAGCAGGACGTAGGGTTTTACCTCCATCAAGAGGGCCCGAACCTGGGTAAAACATCGTGTCCCTTGTCTCCTGTTACCATCCGCCTAGACGCACAGTTCGGGACCCCCTACCCGAGATCCACCGGTTTTGACATCGACATTTGTGCTTTCATTGAGAGTTCCTCTGTGTCGTCACCGATAGGCTCGATGGCTTCTTCAATCAACAACGCTATCCAGGGTGAGACTTTTCTCCCCGGACAGATCTTCGTATTCGGCGGCTTTGCACTGCGGGCTAATCCACTTGGCCATCTGGAGCAGATCGAAAGCTACGCCCCTGGCCGTCAGGTCAGGTTCGGAAGCCTAAACTTCACGGCCGACATCCGCGGGGACTTGATCTTCGACGGGCTCGAGCCACAGCCAAGCGTGCCGCACTGTCGCGATGGGCATGATCTAGCTCTGCCGTCGAACAGTGCCTTGGTGGCCGCACAAGAATCTGCTCCGGCCCTTAGTCCGGAGCCAATCGCCCAGATCGAGGACCGGTGGTTGGACGCCGCCTCGGGGGCTGCAACTTCCATGGCGATGGAGCCGAACACTAACCTGGTCCCTTGCGAAGCTTGTGACTCCAAGGTGCCGGACTCCCCGCCGGACTCCGGACCTCCCGCGCCCCTGCCAATCGAATCTGATTGGGCGCCGGTTATGGAATTCACCGCCGCGGACATCTTCCAACACTCGCCCTTTGGCGACATCCTAAATTCGCTAAAACATCTCTCGCTATCCGAAGAGACCTGGCCGGACTATGGCCAGGACGGTTGGGATACGGACAACGAAGAAATTCAAAGCCCACCCACCTCCCACTTTGTAGCCACTGTCGACGATCTAACCGACATGCTAGACTAAAACTCCGAGGACATCGACGGTATGGACGACGATGCCGGAGACGAACAAGAACCAGCGCCTATAGGGCACTAGAAGACCACCTCGTCATACGACGTATACATGGTGGATACCCCAAAAGGAAGCGATAACGAGGACCAACGGGGCGCGGCAGAAGATAATCCCGCCGACAAACAACCAAAACAGAGACGCAGACGCCGCCCTAAATCCCGCCTCGACAACAACAGCGCTCCTAATGACCCAGCAATACAGCAGGGCAAACCAGTGGACGACGAACATGCAGACAAGCAACCGTCCGAACAGGACGAGTCAGATAATCAGTCCAGGCCCGGCGAAAACAACAGTCCAGACGACCTCACGCCGGACACACCACCGGAGAATAAAAACCTTCGGAAAAGACTCGTCGCCACTGCAAGAAGTTTGAAGAAGGAAAAACGGAAGCTCAAAACAGCGGAAGATATACTCAGAATGAGGTGGAGCAAAGTGCTCAAAACCGCAGACAAATACGGCAATGGCCATCAATCAAAGAGCTACCCGAAGCGCAAGCTACTGCCAGAATTTGACGAGGAGGCCATAGAGCCCCCACAGTCAAAAAATAAAGAGGCCGCCTGGTCGGATAGACGGCCAGATGATAGGCCAAAATCTAAAAGCGGCGCCGCACATAAGCCGACTAATGACCCTGAAAAAACGGATGGCCCAGCTAGGTCCATTTATGGGCCAAAGAAGAGGGCCCCAGGAAGCAACGCAACACGTCAAATGTCCGAAGACAGCGGTACACCCAAATACAGGGGCGCCGCACACCCACTATGTTTCACCAACGAGGTGCTGGATCATGAATTCCCAGCAGGATTTAAACCCATAAACATAGAGGCTTACGACGGAACAACAGACCCTGGAGTCTGGATAGAGGATTATATACTACACATACACATGGCTAGAGGAGATGATCTCCACGCCATAAAATACTTACCCCTCAAGCTCAAAGGGTCAGCCTGTCATTGGCTCAAAAGCCTCCCAGAAAACACTATTGGAAGTTGGGAAGAGCTCGAGGACGCATTCAGAGCAAATTTTCAAGGAACTTATGTCCGCCCTCCTGATGCAGATGATCTAAGTCATATAACTCAACAACCCGGAGAGTCAGCGCGCAAATTCTGGAACAGGTTCCTCACCAAAAAGAACCAAATAGTCGACTGTCCGGACGCCGAAGCCTTAGCAGCTTTTAAACACAACGTCCGAGACGAATGGCTCACCAGACACCTCGGCCAAGAGAAGCCGAGGATAATGTCCGCGCTAACAAGCCTCATGACCCGCTTTTGCGCGGGAGAGGATAGCTGGCTAGCAAGATGCAGCACCAGCGACCCAAGTACATCCGAGATCAGAGATGGAAACAGAAAATCACGGCACAGAAAAGATCAGCGCCGGAATAAAGAGAAAAGCCCAAAGAACACGGCGGTCAACGCTGGATTCAAAAGCTCGCGGCCAAACAACAAAACACCACCTCTTAAGGATAACAGTGATGAGCTATCCAACTTAAACAAAATTTTGGGTCGGATATGTCAAATCCACAGTACCCCCGGAAGGCCTGCAAACCACACCCACCGAGATTGTTGGGTTTTCAAACAATCCGGCCGATTAAACACCGAACACAAGGGGCTCGACGCATTAAGGGAGGATGATGATAAACCCCACCAGCAGAGCACCAGAAAACAAAAGACTTCCCACAAGAGGTCAAAACAGTAAATTCACTTAATGTGATAATACGAAAAAACAATGCGGCACCCGCTAAAATGGGTCTCGCACGGTCCAACCCAGCGGGACATAGAGATTGGATATCAAAACCAATCACTTTCGACCACCTGGATTATTCCAGAAGCGTTCGAAATGCAGGATGGACTGCCCTGATATTGGATCCTATAATCGACGGACTGCAATTTACACAAGTCCTGATGGACGGAGGCAGCGACTTAAACCTGCTGTATCCAAACACAATCCGCAAGTTGGGGATAGACCTTACTAAAATTCAACACAGCCGCACTTCCTTTAAAGGAGTGACACCAGGCCCTTACGCCAAGTGCACAGGCTCCTTATTACTAGAATTTGTGTTCGGGTCACCGAACAACTTTCGACGCGAAAAACTAATCTTTCATGTCGTCCCATTTAAAAGTAGCTATCAAGCACTCTTGGGACGAGAAGCTTTTGTCCGCTTCAACGCCATACCACATTACGCGTCTCTTACACTTAAGATGCCTGGTCCACGTGGCATCATTTCAGTGCGAGGGTCATTTAAAGACCCCGGACACGGCTAGACGAGTCCGGCATAAATAAGCTAGGGGCTCCCTAGCTGCACACCCCTTCACAAGGGGCTGCGCGTATAAGCAACAACGAGCTCATATAGACTCCGCTTTACTTACTTATTTATATTTTTTCCTTCGTATATATTTTTCGCACGATCTCCTTTCAAACTAAGTTCCTCTCTTTTTACAGATGAACAACGTGCACATCCGTCCAGGATAACGGCACAACGGAGACACAGGCGCAGACGTGTAGTAGGGACCCGTCGCTAGGATTCTTTTCAGATTAAGACCCTGCGTAAACCTTTTTTACTGTCTCTTGTTGTTATAATCCCCTGGTTTCTCATTATAACCAAAGTGGAGCCTGACGTTTTGGTGTTGGCCGCGTTAGAGGACCTTGCCCATACCTGGACACTAGGGGCTTAGGGCATTGTTCTGCCCATCATTATAAAGACCGAACACCTTAGGGAGTGTTCGGCGTCTCGAGTTAGGCCTTATATGCATCAGCTCCGAATCATGTCTTTGGTCAAATGTTGGGTTTGCCCGGCTCCTGTGTTTTGCTGCCTTACGTTCCATATCATCGGCTAACGCGGCACCAGGAGAACTACTGCGATTGTGCCCCAGTTCGGCTGGGCGAGCACCTCAGTAGAGAAAGCCGAAAACTGACTGTCATGATACAGCGAGAGACTGGTCAACCACTCGATCGACTACCGGAATGTTTAGAATTCCTCCGCTTTGACGAAGGACCGTTTTCCGGTCAGGCACACACGCGCCCCAAATTCGGAGAGCGCGGTGCCCCCAGGGGCTATATCGTAGCCCCACCCTCGAACTCCAATGGCTAAGTGAAAGTGATAAAGCATCATAGTCCGGTTGCCTCGTTTGCTACGCTACCACCTCCTTAACAGGACCGAGACGTCGGATTAAGTGTGAAAACGTGCTATTTTTTGCGAACACCCCCGCACCTTGTGCGTGGGGGCTGAAGCCAAAGACTGCCATCTTTCAGGTTATACAAACGTATACATAAACGGCCGCATAGGAGATATTTCAATACTTGGAACGCACAAGTATAAAAAGCGGTTACATCATAATCATTGTTTTACAAGATAAAACGTTCATTTGAACGTGACATTTTTCGAGCACTGTGACTCTATTACACGAGCACCACGCATAACTTACCCAAAATAGTGCTCGGCGGGTAACCGGCTTTCGTCCGAACCCTGGGTTGCAATAGCGGTGGCATCCATCTCTGTCCAATGTGTCTTCACACGGGCAAGGGCCATCCGCGCACCTTCTATGCAGGCCGACCGCTTCATCTCCTTGATATGCGGCACCGCTCCAAGAAATTGCTGCAATAAGCCAAAATAGCTCGTCGCCTTGGGCCTCTCTGGCCAGACATGAGCCACGATATCAGTCATGGCAAGTCCGGACAACTTGTTCAGCTCAGCCCATTCGGCCAACCGATCGGTCAACGGTAGTGAACGATCCGGACTATGGAATTGAGACCAAAACAGCTCTTCCGTCTTGTGATCCTTCTGACTCCGGAAGTGCACAACGGCATCCGCCGCACTTGCCGCTAAGTCCATATATGGATCCTCCGGCCCCCACAGCTGGCCAAGCTGGGCATAATTCGGATCCGTAAACCGGCGACGCAGCAGAAAAGGCTTGCCAGCCACAATGTCTCCGGCCTGGCGCAGCTCCTCCTTCATAGCCCGCATTGCAGAACGGGCATCCTTGGCCTCGGCGGTGGCCTTCCCCGGGTCTTCTCGCTCCGATAGGCGCTCCTTTTCAAGAGCCTCATTGCGGTCGGTAGCATCCTTCAATTTCACAGCAAATCCGGCCATCTCTTCCCTGCTTAGGCAGTGTGCAGCCCTCTCGGCTTCTAAGGCAGCCGCATCACTCCTTCTGGCTTGCTCCTTGGCTTGAGCAAGCTCGGCCCGAAGGCTCTCCACAGCAGCAGCACCATCTGCATCACAGCATAAATATTGTAAGAGGCGGGCTTTGGCTCCCTTAAATACGTGACTGCGGAGAATTCATTTACCTTGCGACTCGTCAAGTCGCCGGTTGACAAGCGCGATGTCCGCATCCGCCACATCAAGTTGCCGCATTAACTCGACAACTCCACCAGTCCGGCTAGCCCCCGGACTATCCGCCACCTGCATAGGAAGGGCGACACTCAATACCTGCGATTTTGATCCTCGGCACGCTGTCATTTTCAACAACCTATCGAGTCTCAGGGGCTACTATCTATACAGGGCGCACTTCTATGTGCAAAACTGTCAAAAAGGTGCGTCATTTTTACGTACCTCAAATCCCGCCAGCAAACTCCTGACGGCATTATGCAATCCGCTCTCGGCGGACGAGATCCTTCCAATCACCATGCTCATCAATGCACGGTGATCTTCTGAGATGGACGCCCTCTCAAGCAGATCCTTCAGCTCCCCCGGCCGAACACTAGTCGGCGCCGAACTCTCCGGCTCTGCCGGGCTCGGGGATACCCTCCGTGACGACACTTCAGGCTCGTCCGCCCTGTCCGACGGCGCAGCAGACGGAGGCGTCCCGCTCTCCATCATCTCCGGACGAAGATCCCTCGAAGACGAACTCATCTGAGAAGGCCGCAAATCCGAACTGTAAGGTAAAAATTTCGGTTATCCTCAGAAGCACAAATAGGGATATTTTCTTATTAATGAACTCCCCTTTTCCTACTCACGGCTCGCTGGAGGGCTGATCCTTTAGAGACGATTGTACGGCCGGGGTCTCCCCGGACGCAGGACCCTCTGGTGAAGATTTCTTCCCCCGCTTGGGGGCTTTGGCCTCCGGGTCTTTGGAGGCGGTCCTTTTCTCCCCCTGGAAGGAGGGATTCTCGATCCCCCCTTCTTCAAGCGCCCCCTTGGGCGAGGTGATAGCTCCTCTATTTTCCCCATCGCCTTCTTCTACAGGCGCGACCTCCAACATTCTGACCAGCACGGGCTCCGGTGCGGTGGGGCCGGACACCTTATCAGCTTTGCTCGCGCTACCCACTCCTAATGAAGGATAACGGGTTAGAAGGCGAATTATAGAAAAGCAAACAAACGGAACATCCGGACATTGAGCTATTTACCTGAGTATCCGGGCGATTGCAGCTTAGGCCCGCATCCTCGGTCAATTCCGGACACATCGCCTGTGGTCCGAAGAACAACTTGTACATCTCCACGGGTGTCATACCCATGAAGTGTTGGAGAACTCGTGGTCCCTCCGGATTGAACTCCCATAACCGGAGAGGACGGCGTTTGCAGGGCAGAAGACGCCTGATTAGCATGACCTGCATCACCACTACCAGATCGATCTCCCTCGCTTGGTGGTCTCGAATCCGGCCCTGCAATAGGGGCACGTCTTCTGACGGCCCCCAATTGAGCCCTTGGTTGACCCACGACATCAACCGTCATGGAGGTCCCGGGCGGAATGAAGGCGGCGGCTTTTGCCTGCTGCCCTTCGGAGCGGTGATATAGAACCACTCCTGCTGCCACAAGCCGAGCTCCTCTTGGAAGGATCCCTCGGGCCACGGGGCATCGGTCCTCCTGCTTATGGCCGCCCCGCCGCACTCTGCTTGACGCCCCCGATCATCTTCGGCTCCACATTGAAGGTCTTCAACCACAGGCCAAAGTGGGGGGTGACGCGGAGGAAGGCTTCGCAGACGATAATGAATGCGGAAATATGGAGGATGGACTCCGGAGCCAAGTCGTGAAAATCCAGCCCGTAGTAGAACATGATCCCTCTCACGAAGGGGTCCGTCGAGAAGCCTAAACCCCGACGGAGGTGGGATACGAAGACGACGTACTCACCGGGCTCGGGAGTAGGTACGGCCTGCCCTTGGGCGGGCAACCTGTGCGAAATCTCGTAAGACAGGTACTTGGCCTCACGCAGCTTTAACACGTCCTCCGCCGTGACGGAGGAGGGCATCCACCGGCCCTGAAGGTCGGAGCCGGACACTGTTGAAGGTCCGAAGCGCTCGAATCTGGGGCTCTGGGTGTTGGAACTTGGGGCAAGGAGAAGATTCGATGGAAGATTGAAGAAAAGAAACGAGCCTTGGTCCTCTTATAAAGAGGGAAAATACCAAGAGCCGTCTCCGTGACCGTTCAGGATTCACCTTCGATAGAGGAGGCGTGGCGACGGGCGCGGTTGGGTTACCCACGCCCGTATTGATGAGAATCCTGGATAAGGGGAACACGATCTCTGCTTCGACAAGACGTGCCAAGGAAACCGCTTCGCTAAACGTGCTGAGGTGGTATAATAAAAAACGAAGGCTTGGTAGTGGTGTGACGTCATGCCGCAAAATACGTCAGCAGATTGAGCTTGTGTACATTTTATTCTCTCTACGGTGGAATGTGGAATTTATTTTGCAGAGCCGGACACTATCCTGGTGATCATGATCTTCTCTAGATTATTCAAAGGAGGAACCCGCCTTGCAACGCCGAAGACTATATACGCGCCGGACTTATCATCATTGAAGCCTGGTTCAGGGGCTACTGAGGGAGTCCTGGACTAGGGGGTGTCCGGATAGCCGGACTATCATCGTCCGCCGGACTCCAAGACTACGAAGATACAAGATTGAAGACTCCGTCCCGTGTCCAGATGGGACTTTCCTTGGCGTGGAAGGCAAGCCTGGCGATACGGATATGTAGATCTCCTACCATTGTAACCGACTCTGTGTAACCCTAGCCCTCTCCGGTGTCTATATAAACCGGAGGGCTTTAGTCCGTAGGACACGACATACATTACAACAATCATACCATAGGCTAGCTTCTAGGGTTTAGCCTCCTTGATCTCGTGGTAGATCCACTCTTGTACTACCCATATCATCAATATTAATCAAGCAGGACGTAGGGTTTTACCTCCATCAAGAGGGCCCGAACCTGGGTAAAACATCGTGTCCCTTGTCTCCTGTTACCATCCGCCTAGACGCACAGTTCGGGACCCCCTACCCGAGATCCGCCGGTTTTGACACCGACACTCCCCTCTCTCTTTCCCCTAAAGCCCAATAAGGCCCATATACTCCCCGACGATTCCCGTAACTCTTCCGTACTCCTATAAATACCCGAACCAATCGGAACCTTTCCGATGTCCGAATATAGTCGTCCAAGATATCGTTCTTTACGTCTCGACCATATAGAGACTCCTCGTCATGTCCCCGATCTCATCCGGGACTCCAAACTCCTTCGGTACATAAAAACACATAAACTCATAATACCGATCGTCACTGAACTTTAAGCGTGCGGACCCTACGGGTTCGAGAACTATGTGGACATGACTGAGACACGTCTCCGGTCAATAATCAATAGCGGAACCTGGATGCTCATATTGGCTCCCACATATTCTACGAAGATCTTTATCAGTCAAACCGCATAACAACATACGTTGTTCCCTTTGTCATCGGTATGTTACTTGCCCAAGATTCGATCGTCGGTATCTCAATACCTAGTTCAATCTTGTTACCGGCAAGTCTCTTTACTCGTTACGTAATGCATCATCCAGCAACTAACTCATTAGCTACATTGTTTGCAAGGCTTATAGTGATGTGCATTACCGAGAGGGCCCAGAGATACCTCTCCGACAATCGAAGTGACAAATCCTAATCTCGAAATACGTCAACTCAACAAGTACCTTCGGAGACACCTGTAGAGCACCTTTATAATCACCCAGTTACGTTGTGACGTTTAGTAGCACACAAAGTGTTCCTCCGGTAAGCGGGAGTTACATAATCTCATAGTCATAGGAACATGTATAAGTCATGAAGAAAGCAATAGCAACATACTAAACGATCAAGTGCTAAGCTAATGGAATGGGTCAAGTCAATCACATCATTCTCCTAATGATGTGATCCCGTTAATCAAATGACAATTCATGTCTATGGTTAGGAAACTTAACCATCTTTGATTAACGAGCTAGTCAAGTAGAGGCATACTAGTGACACTATGTTTGTCTATGTATTCACACATGTATTATGTTTCCGGTTAATACAATTCTAGCATGAATAATAAACATTTATCATGAAATAAGGAAATAAATAATAACTTTATTATTGCCTCTAGGGCGTATTTCTTTCAAAAAGTGCACAATCAAAGTATGTCCCTGAATTTGTAAATATTTTGTCGACTGGAAAATGTTCACAAAATTTGAAAAACTTTCAGAAACTTAGAAATTGTTAATGGATCCACGAAATACTTGCGAGTCTGAAATAATGCTCGTGAACTCTAAATTTGAAAAAATGTTGATTAATTAAATATAGGGATAAAGGGAACACAAAATGAAGTAATAAAAAATAAATAAATAATTATGAGAAAAACTGAAAATACCAACAAAAACTAAAAAAGAACGCGTTCTAGAACCCTCCCATATTCGATGGGAAGCTCACGCACAAAAACAGTAAGATGGGTCGGCCCATGTAGCAGCTAGTCCGTGGAGGATGTGCGTTTGACTGGTATCCATCACGTTAGCTGGCCGTAGGTGTAGCCTTCACACCCTTGCTTCTGTTTGTTTTAATTTTACCTCATTTATACACATATTAGTTAATTATCTATGCATTACAATGGGGGCATACATATTTGTAAGTGCATCAAATGCCTCTTTAGAGGTTTTGAAGTATTGAAGACAAATAGATTATGGAATTAATGTATTTATGAGTATACACAGGAGAAAGAGTTCCAGAAGATTTGGTTTAAAACATGAAAAATGACCCCTGAAAAAGATTTCTTCAAGTGAAGAATTTGATGATAAAGTTGGTACGGCCTTTGAAGAAATTGATGTGAAGACTTTGTTTTCATAGTTTCGTTTGCTTCTTCTTTGAGTCATAAGAAAAATTGTACTGTAAAAGGGGTCTAGGTGAAATATATTTTACATTTTCAAAATGATGTTCAAACTTACTCAAACTCATACACAAGCTGCTTCGAGTGAAGCCTTTGGAAATCTCGAGAATAGCTAACACATTTGCTAGCGATAGCGACGAAATTCATCTGGTTGCTGACGAATTTGGTCAGGCTGAGAAGTTAGGAATTCGCCAATGCGATGTGCCTTAAGTGAGGATATTGAGTGCCCCAACAAATTTGAGAGTTCAAATTCCGACTGTTGCTGCGCCCCGTGTCAGCTGTCGAGTGGATCCTTATCCTGACAGTGGTCGAATCAGAGAAAGACATTTATGACAATTCATGTCGGGTTGCCCCTGGCTATAAATAGTCGTCCCCCACAACCACTTGTTGGTTGGCTGCTCCGAGAGAACTTGACACTTGTCATAACAGAGCAACCCATCATCCGACAACTTTGAGAGAATCCTAAGTGAGGAAAAACCCAGAGCAAAAGTGATTGAGTCACTGAAGGGATTAATCTGTGTGATCCGATGCCTGTTACCTTTGAAGTCTGTCGTTCTTCTAGATGGTTAGGCGTCAAGTTCTGAGTACACCAAGAGTCATTGTGCTGTGCCGGTGAATAAGTCTGCGAAGGTTTTGGAAGTCTACCTTGGAGACTTATCCCGAGTGATTGGGCGAGGTCTGCGGGCCTTAGCTCAAAAGGAATACGGTGATGACTGTGCGTCCTCTGAGTTGCGACTCAGCCGCCTCAACTAAACGTACAGTTGATGCAGCAACTGGGACTGGTCTACCAACTTGCATTGTCTTCACCGAGCCAACCTGGTTTCAAATTCCTCAACCCTTCCTTACTTTATTCCGCTGCCGATGAATTTGTGATCTATCCTCTGACGAATTTGAACTGAAGAATTTCATCAAGTTATCTTTCATTTCCTCAATTCTTATTCCTCATGCGTGTATGATTGTTTAATTGCATGTTCTTCACTCTTATGTATCCTGATTGATGACTTAATTTTCCTTGTGTTTCTACTTCTTCACTCCGATCTTCGTCGAATTCTTCAGAGTTTGATGAATTTATAAAAATCTCCCATTCACCACTCTGAGGGAGATAACCTGCGCTTTCAATATTCTAGTGGTTGAACACCAATGTCGTCTGACAAATACCTTACACTCACCATATTCTATATTTTGGTAATATTTAATTCGATTTGCGTATGAGTAGGAGAAGGCAAGGAAAGTTTTGGTTTAGTTAAACCTTTCGTAAGATTTGATTTGATTTGATTTGGGTATGTAGGGAAGGCAAGGAAAGTATCTTAGTAACATTTTATTTAATTTGATTGAATTAATGAATTACGTGGTTTTTAGAAAGTATAAATTTGGTTTAGATTATTTGAAATTCCTCTATTTCTGTTGGTTTTATTATTCTGCGGCACCGATTAAGATTAACAAAAAGAATCAACAACGAACAAAAGAGGGAGGGATACGTGGGGAGAAAAATCGGGGAGAAGCCAAGGCAAACCCACCAACTCCCTTTTAATAGTAGATATTTCATAATATTCGAAAAAATATAAAAACAATATGCATCAAATATTTAAATAAATCATCATAAAAGAAAAATGTACTCACGAAAAATGAGCAGAAACTTTTAAGAAAATTCTTTACATTTTCAATAAAAATATGGCATTTCAACACTTTCACACATTTATAAAAAGCATCATCACATTTAGAAAAATATTATTACCATCCACAAAAATGTTTACATGCTGAAAAGATTATTCCTGGCATTTTCTAAAAAATGTGCATGAGAAGTGAAAAATTATTTGACCAATTTTTTAAAATGTCTATGACATATAAAAACTGTTAGTATGCATTTAAAAACAGAGGCACAACACTTATGAAAATGTTCACATGTTAAAGATTTTTTTTTGTACATTAAAAATGTTCACCTATTTAAAAATATGTTCATGATTTTTCAAAATGTTCTAGAAATGTAAAAATTTGTTTACAGACTTTTTTAACATATTCATAGCATATACAAGATATTTATACCATTTTTGAAAATGTTCATTCCACTAGGAAAGCGTTCATAAAAATGTAAAATTGCTATTCATGTAATTTTTAAAAATTGTTTGTGACATGTAAAAAATCTTTGTACGCTAAAACAAAAGCGATTAAAAGAGTTCGTAGATTTGAAAAAGGAAAATAAATCAAAAACTTGCAATGACAGAGACATGCAGTGAAGTATGAAGGATGAACAAAACGGCAACTGTGTAAGAAAAAAATAATATAAGAAGCGAAGACTGAGTTTTTTCTTTTCGTTCACACGTTTATTTATCTTTTTAACACAACGCAACTGTGAATGCTCACATACATGTATATACACTCATCATTTTGAATATACACATGCACACTCTAAACTTATGAACATCTTCGAGATACTAAGCCCACATCACGTCTTAAAATTAGCGAAGACAGAGTTGTAAGCGAAGATTTCATGACTTGAACGCTACCATGATTACACGTGAGTATATGCAAGTGAGTCATAACAAAACCGTGTATATATAATACACACACTTATAAACTTGACCCACACACAAACAATATAGCACGTGAGTTTGGCCCCTCATTCAATTCGACGTGCGCAGAAACAGTAAAACACGACACATGAAACGCATGCCCGCTCCGTAGCTCGTGAGCTGAACGTGCTCTACAGCAGCGCCGCCGACATGGCCGGGCTTGCCGCGCCCACCGCTGTCTCCTCCTTCTTGTCCTGCGAAAGGAACCGTGCCTCGGCGTTGGCGTCGGTACAGTAGAGACACGGGTGCTGCTCGAACCCCTGCTCTTCCAGCACCGCCCTGGCCTTCGCCACGAGCTCCCGGTTGCTCAGCGGCGCAGGGTGCGCCGCCAGCACGCTCTGCACCGCGCTACTGAACGCCCCGCATGCCTTGCCTCCGCTGGCCTCGTACGCCGGCACGTCCGCTGAGGTCTCGTTCGTCTGGCACCCGCTCAGCAGGATGCCCTCGTCCGGGCGCGGCGGCGTTGGCGCCGGTGCGGGTGTGGTGGACGGGGTGCTGCCGTTGCCGCTGCCGCCGTGAACGTGGAACTTGGCGCTGGCATCGGCGCCGAAGAGCGCCACGAGGTGGTCGGCGACGTGGTGGGAGGAAGGCATGCCCGAGACGGCGGAGAGGTGGTCGAGGATCGCGCCGTAGGGAAGGAACCGGGCGGTGCGCGCGGGCGCCGTGGACCCCGCGCTGGGGTCGGAGCCGACGGAGGGCCCGATCTGTTCCTTCTCCTGGTCGATGAGGCCGCCGCTGTGACACGAGTCGGACACAATGGTGAAGCTCGCGCCCGGCGGCACCCGGTCCACCAGCTGCCGGAAGTCCACGTCCGTGATGAGGTTGAAGTCGGTCGGCACGATCGCTTCCTCCTCCGCGCCGGAGTCGCCGTGGTGCGGCGGGACGAGCGTGCCGTGGCCGCTGTAGTGGAAGAAGAGCACGTCCCCGGGAGCGGCGCGGGCGACCATGTCCGCCAGCGCGCGCCGGATGTTGGCTCCCGTCGGGAGCACCTCGGCGCCGCGCCCGTCGGTGAGCACGGCGACGTCGGCCGGCGCGAAGCCGAAGCGGGCGACGAGGGTGTCCCGCACGGCGTCGACGTCGTTGATGCAGCCGCGGAGCTCGTAGCGCGTGCCCACGTAGTTGCAGCCCACCAGCGTGGCCAGCCTCTTGGTCGTCTCCCCCTCCATCTTCTTGCGCTCCAATCCAATGCAGCTAGCTTTGTCACCTCAGCAATGGATGAAGAGACCAGTAGGCTACCGTGTGCAGATATGCGAATGTTCCCGACGATCGTTAACTCGTTATATAGATGCTTCCTATCTGTTGCTTAACTGTGGATGCAATGCAAGAAACGTGTACTCGGGGTTAAGCAATCCATTTCTGTATATCATTTCCGATGTACGTATTTCCAGTTCGATCAATTAACCTCGTCTGGTAGTACATCCTACACTACTATGGAAGTACTTAGATTAGACGCCTCATCAAGGACGGTTTTCCCATATCGGTGTGGGCGGTTTTGCAAATCATTAATCGGGTCCACATGGCACGAACAAGATGAAGGTCATATCTTGTTTCAAAAAAAAAAAAAAAAGGTCATATCGCAGGTTGAGATATCGTCCCTCCTTCCTTTCAAGTGGGGGAGAGAGCTCCCTTGCGTGCAAGAAATGTGTAAGCTATGTATCTTACACATAAATAATCGGGCCTGCCTTCAAGAGCATAAACCTCCCAGTTTACGTCTCTCTAGCATATACTTCAGCTTGGCTTCCATAACTTCTTTGCGCTTCTCAAATTGCGTAAATGTCAAGTTAAGTATCATCCGATTAATTTGGATTGTGCTTGCTTCTACGCATGGATCAATCATAAACGGTGAGGGTTTTCTTCGATCGTCAAGATTGATCGTGATAATTAGGACCACGAATATGGACATGAATTTCTGGTGGCAATGGCATGTAATCAAAAAAAAATTAAGATTCTTCCAGGGGAGCTCTCTGGTTTTTCTTTCTGAACACAGTGCACACCCACGAATACGACCCTTAATTTTTTTTTTCCGTGAACAAGATTTCAGTATTATTTTTTAGGAAAGTGAACAAAATTTTAGTTTATTTTTCTGAGACAAGTGAACAAGATTTTACCTTTTTTTAGGCAACAAGATTTTCGTGAAAACTGGCGTCCATATGTTTCTTAGAGCCCACTGGCCTTCACATGGGGCTTTGGACCACAAAAGCCCATCGTTTATGATCCGTCACCCGGGCACGAACCGTGCTTCTTATTCTCAAAAAAAAAAAAAGAATAAAAAAAACCGCGCTTCTCTGTACGGGGCGGAAGGGGTGGTCGGACGGCGCTACGAGACGACTCGACGAGCGACAAAGGAGCGCCACAGGCCTCCGGCAGCGTCATCGCCGGGCGCTCGCGCAGCGGCGGGTATCAGGCCCGCGTCGGCGATAGCGTCGAGCACGCCGAGCAGGCTCCAGGTCGCGGGTACGAGGCGCTCAGCCCCCTGCTCCTAACCACAACCCCAAGATCCAACCCGCGTTTCACCACCATGAGTGACCACACCCATCGTAATGCATAATCGTTCAGCAGCTCGCACAGCAACCAACGGCGACCCACTACTGCTGTCAGTCAATCTCATCTCAGCACCCGCCGCCTCAACTCAACTGTTTCCCAGACTTCTCTGTTTTTCTCCTCGGACCCGAACCCGAAGCAGGGCAAACGGCGCACCCCCAGTTGCATCAACAAATCGAAAGATTCATTCAGGTTACCTCTATTCCTCCTTACTACGAGTACGTACTACTGTACTACACATAGGTTAAGAAACTAGGAGAGCAACGGAGCAATCCAAGACTAGCGATCGATGGCCCGATTGGTCGACCGATCGATTTGCTTTAGGAGGTCACAGTGCCAGCAACACTGCTACGGTAGGTACATCTATCTAGAGGTACAAAAAACAAGACTCCTCAGTCTTCACGCTTACAGCACGCCAGTGCCACAGAACCACACGCATTGCTCTCTAGCGCTACCTAAACAGGTGCTCTGTCAGGTTTTACTTGTAGTGTTGGGGGACTGCCAGGAAAGGCTTGAAGGTCAGCAAGAGCCCAAGGACCTCTGTCACGTTCAGTAGAAGGAACACCATCTGGTCACCTGAACATACATGACGAATCATGAGATGATTAACACGACAGCTTATACTTTAACCATTGACAACTCAGAGGACTAGTAACGCTGCAATTGACATATGTCTTGGAACTGCATTTTTTACCTGGAAAGAACGCTGCGTGCTGGCGCTTCTGTGCCCACGAGAATCTGCAATCACAAAAATGTTTTCAACAATAAGTTTATCTTCATATTTATGGCTTATTAGAATTGCTTCTGGATTTTAGATTTATTTTCATGTAACACAGCCACATGGGATCACTACGCTAGGAAAGTGATAATAAGACTAGCATCGATATTAATGGCTATGGATAATAGCAACATCTCTGTGTTTACTGAACCAGTATTTCTAAAACAGTACCCATTTTTGCGCAGAAACCATTGTTCAATCTGGGAAGTTCAGATCATGAAATACTTTACTCTTCTTCTTATCTTTCCAACAAAGAGGAGGTTAAGAAAGCAAAACTACTTACAGAACACCTGCCCCAGCTGGAGCAACAGACTTGAATAAGGACATTAATGTTGTGGCTATTCCATTCGCAGCACCTCTTTACCGAAAAAGGGTTGCCCCCGCTTTATATTATAAAGCAACGACCACACGATACAAATGCTGAGGCCACAGCACAAGCAAGCCCAAAAGAAACAAAAAAAGGAACTGAAGAGAAAATAATGCCAACACCGGCGGATCAACGAAAACGATGAGGACCTGCAACCGCCGCGCCCACCGGAAAATACCACCACGCTCCTAGCATTCCTGACCGCCGCATACCAAACAACACCCTCAAGAAGGATTGCGACGATGACGACGCTGTTGCCCGGACATGTCCTAGGGTTTCCCCCGGTACGCGAGGGGTGAGGTGGAAGGGTGTTAGACTGTATTTACATGTGTATATTGTAACGTTGTATACCACCTCATTATATATATATGTGATAGGCCATCCCTAGAGGGTTGTGCCGGTTCCCCCCAAAGCCTATTGTCTTACATGGTATCACGCTAGGTTACGTCCGCTTCCGCCTAAAAACCCTAAACCGCCGCCGCCGCCGCCGCCCGCCGCCGCCGTCGCCCGACTGCTATGACGTCCGCCGCTGCGTCCGGCTCCACCGCCACCGGTTTTCTGCCGGCCTCCCTCGCGGCACTTCTCTCGAGGCCGCTGGATGCCGCCTCCCTTCAGGCGCCGATCGGGACACGGAGCGTCGGCTCCCTCTTCGCGCTCCCGCCGGCTGCTACTTCGCCCGGGCAGGCGCTTGTGGCCCACACCGCCGCCGCCCCGTCAACCGCGGCTGTCGCGCCCTCGGCCACTGCGCCGCTGGTGGCGGAGGACGTCGCGCTGGCAGGCTTCGCGGCGTCAACCGCGGCCATCGCGCCCTCTGTCACCGCGCCGGCTGCCCCTCTGACTGTCTCCACGGTGGTCTCACCTCAGCCAGTCTCCTCGATGGGATCGCAGCCGCCGCCGCCGTTTCACTTCGGCCATCTCATCACCATCAAGTTGTCGTCGGACAATTACATCTTCTGGCGCGCGCAGGTTCTTCCGCTTCTTGGGAGTCACTATCTGCTTGGCTATGTCGACGGCTCTCTCCCTTGCCCTCCTGCGCTGGTTGACAGCGTGCACGGTCCGGTCTATAATCCGGCTCACCGTGTCTGGACAGGGCAGGATCAGGCGAACCTCTCCTCCATCCAGGGGTCGCTCTCTCCGGCCGTTGCTGGGCTTGTTGTCTTCGCCAAGACGTCCCACGAGGCATGGACTATTCTTGAGCGCTCGTTTGCGGCACAGTCGCAGGCTCGTGTATCTGGGCTCCGTCGCCAACTTGGGGAGTGTCAGAAGCTTGACTCCACCGCCACTGAGTTCTACAACAAAGTCAAGAGTCTCGCCGACACGCTGGCCTCCATTGGACAGCCCCTCACCGACTCCGAGTTCAACTCGTTTATTGTCAATGGTCTTGATGAGGAGTATGACGCCCTAGTCGAGATCATCAATGAGAGGGGCAACTCCACGCCCATGCCAGCACACGAGGTCTTTTCACGCCTCCTGCTTACTGAGCAACGAGTCGAGACGCGCCGATCCAGGGGCAACGGCGCCCTCTCGGCAAACGCCGCCACCAAGGGTGGTCGCTCCTCTGCTTCATCCAGGGCTCCTTCGGGGCAGTCACCACCACCCGCCTCGGCCCCTCCTCCTACTGCGACGCTACCAGGGGCTGGCGGTCCACGTGTGTGCCAGCTTTGTGGTCGCGATGGGCACTGGGCCTCGAAGTGTCACAAGCGCTTCCAGCGGGGTTTTCTTGGTCTCGGCAATGACGGGAAGGATACACGCAACTTTGCTCGTCAGGTCGCCATGGCTGATCGTCCGCCGCCGCAGAAGCCACAGGGACACACTCAGTCCTACTCCATTGATCCCCACTGGTACATGGACTCTGGGGCGACAGAGCACCTGACCAGTGAGATGGGGAAGCTTCACACTCGTGAACCCTACCATGGCTCCGACAAGATCCACACCGCCAATGGAGCAGGTATGCACATCTCTCATATTGGTCAAGCATCACTTCTCACTAGACATGCCAATAGGAGTCTTCAACTTCGCAATGTTCTTCGAGTTCCATCTGTGACACGTAATCTTCTTTCAGTTCCTAAACTCACTCGTGATAATAATGTGCTTTGTGAATTTCATCCTTTTGATCTTTTTATTAAGGATCGGGGCACGAGGGACATTCTTCTTAGTGGGCGGCTCTGCCAAGGTCTCTATCGTCTGGAGCATCCTGGCGTCGCTCGCGTCTTCAGTGGAGTTCGGGTATCTCCGTCACAGTGGCATGCTCGTCTTGGTCACCCGGCCACACCTATTGTCCGGCATGTTTTGCGTCGTCATGAGCTTCCTAGTGTGTCTAGTAATAAAGATGTAGCAGTGTGTGATGCTTGTCAGCAGGGGAAGAGTCATCAACTTCCTTTTTCGGAGTCCAGTCGTGAGGTGAAACATCCTTTAGAACTTGTGTTTTCAGATGTATGGGGTCCTGCTCAGACTTCTGTTAGTGGTCATAATTACTATATCAGTTTTGTTGATGCTTACAGCCGCTTTACCTGGCTTTATCTTATCAAACGTAAATCTGATGTGTTTGACATTTTTGTTCAGTTCCAAAAACATGTTGAACGCCTTCTCAAGCACAAAATTGTTCATGTTCAGTCGGACTGGGGTGGCGAGTATCGCAACCTCAACTCCTTCTTTCAGTCGCTTGGGATCACTCACCGTTTAGCATGTCCACATACACATCAGCAGAATGGTTCAGTAGAACGTAAGCATCGTCACATTGTTGAAGCTGGTCTGACTCTTTTGGCCCATGCATCTGTTCCGTTTCGTTTTTGGAGTGATGCTTTCACCACTGCATGTTTTCTCATCAATCGTACTCCCACTCGTGTTTTGAATATGAAGACTCCCATTGAAGTTCTCCTTAATGAACAACCGGACTACACCTTTCTCAAGGTGTTTGGGTGTGCTTGCTGGCCCCATCTCCGTCCATATAACAAGCGTAAGCTCGAGTTTCGTTCCAAGAAGTGTGTTTTTCTTGGTTATAGCTCTCTTCATAAAGGATACAAATGTCTTCATGTGCCCACTAATCGTGTCTACATCTCTCGGGATGTTGTGTTTGATGAGCATGTTTTTCCCTTTGCCAAACTCCCTGTGTCCACTACCGAGCCACCTGTCATGCATTCATCCTCTGTTGCTTCTGACCAATTTGATGATGTTGCATATTCTCCTCTATTGTTGCCTAACCATGGTGCAGGCACTGGTCGTGGGGCTCGTTTGGAGATTCTGGAAGTGCCATCTTCCTCTTCGTCGCCATCGCCTTCATCCTCGGCACCTTCTGTTGTGCATGAGGAGCACATGGCGCCCCTGCATGGCCTCGGTTTCCGTGCTCATGCACGGCCGATCGACGTCCTGGCCCGGTCGCCTCTGGCTTCTGGGCTGCCTTCGCCATCGTCGCGCCCTGCAACCCCGCCGACTGGGCCGGCCTCCTCGGTCCCCGTCTCGCCCAGGGCGTCGGGGCAGTCATCACCAGGCCTGGCCTCGCCCGCCCCTGCCTCGCCCAGGGTGTCTGGGCCCTTCTCACCAGGGCCGGCCTCGCCTGCTCTCGCCTCGCCAAGGCCGTCTGGGCCGGTGTCACCGGAGCTGGCCTCGCCCACTCTCGGTTCGCCCATGGCCTCTGAGCCCCTGTCGTCGGGCCAGTCTTCGCCATGCAGCCCGGAGTCGTCTGTCCCGAGCTCGCCTGAGGTGATTCCTGCATCTCCGGCGACCGTCACGTCTCCGTCACCTTCGCCTCCGCCGGCTCCTGCTGCTGCTCTACGTCCACATACGCGCAGTCGGAGTGGCATTTTTCAGCCTAAGCAACGTCACGATGGCACAGTTGCTTGGTTAGCGGCGTGCATGTCTGCTGCTCTCGCAGATCCATCCTCTGAGCCACGCACGTATCAAGCTGCTATGCGCATTCCTCATTGGAGAGAGGCCATGGAGCAGGAGTATCAAGCGCTTCTTCGCAATCAGACATGGACTCTTGTTCCTCCACAATCACGGGTAAATGTCATTGATTCCAAATGGGTTTTCAAAGTGAAGAGGCATTCTGATGGGTCCATTGAGCGCTATAAGGCTCGTCTGGTTGCTCGTGGTTTTCGACAGCGTTTTGGACTTGACTATGAAGACACCTTCAGTCCAGTGGTCAAGCCTACTACCATCAGACTTCTTCTCTCTCTGGCTGTTACTCGAGGTTGGTTTCTTCGTCAGCTTGATGTTCAAAATGCTTTTCTTCATGGTGTCTTGGCGGAGGAGGTTTACATGCGCCAGCCTCCGGGTTTCTCTGATCCGGATCGCCCTGATCATCTCTGTCGTCTGTCCAAGGCAATTTATGGTCTGAAGCAGGCTCCTCGTGCTTGGCATGCTCGTCTTGCAATGGCTCTTCGTGCTCATGGTTTTGCATCATCAACTGCTGACTCCTCATTGTTTCTTCTTCAAAGGCCTGAGGTTACTATGTACTTGTTGGTCTATGTAGATGATATCATTTTGGTCAGCTCCTCTCAGTCGGCTGCTACTGCGCTTGTTCGCTCACTTGGTGCTGATTTTGCGGTCAAGGACCTTGGGAAGCTTCATTACTTTCTTGGTGTGGAGGTTACTTCTCGTGCTGCTGGCCTTGTTATGACGCAGAAGAAGTACTCTCTGGATTTGTTGCAGCGAGCTGGGATGCTTAAGTGCAAACCGACGACTACACCCATGTCTACCACTGATAAGCTCAATGCTGTTGATGGTGTGCTTCTTTCTTCTTCTGATGCGACAGAGTACAGGAGTATTGTTGGTGGGCTCCAGTACTTGACGATCACGCGACCAGACATTTCCTATGCTGTTAACCGAGTCTGCCAGTATCTGCAGTCACCCCGTGACACTCATTGGTCTGCTGTTAAGCGGATTTTGCGCTATATTCGTTTCACGGTGGCTCATGGTTTGCATATTCGGCCGTCTGACTCTGGTTGTCTTTCAGCATATTCTGATGCAGACTGGGCTGGCAATCCGGATGACAGGCGATCCACGGGGGGTTATGCTGTCTTCTTTGGCTCTAACCTGATTGCCTGGAGTGCTCGGAAACAGGCTACTGTCTCGCGTAGCAGTACTGAGGCTGAGTATAAGGCTGTGGCCAATGCCACATCAGAGATCATCTGGGTACAGTCCTTGCTTCAGGAGTTAAGTATACCCCAATCACAGCCTCCTGTTCTTTGGTGTGATAACATCGGTGCTACATACCTTTCTGCAAATCCGGTATTCCATGCCCGAACGAAACACATTGAAGTTGACTATCACTTTGTGCGTGAACGTGTCTCTCAGAAGCAACTACAGATCAAGTTTATTTCTTCCAAGGATCAACTTGCTGACATCTTCACCAAGCCATTGCCTTTGCCACAGTTTGAGACTTGCAGGCGCAATCTTACCCTTCTAGATTCATTAGAAAGTGGCTAAGATTGAGGGAGGGTGTTAGACTGTATTTACATGTGTATATTGTAACGTTGTATACCACCTCATTATATATATATGTGATAGGCCACCCCTAGAGGGTTGTGCCGGTTCCCCCCAAAGCCTATTGTCTTACAAAGGGGTATGCCCGACGCCCTTCAGGAAGGCACGGCGGCGCCCACGAGCGTCACCGCGTCGGTGCCGGCCCGGCCGACAAGGATTTCTCCCGCCCACCAACCAACCACGACCCCAGACGATCCATCCCGCGCCACCAAACACACCGCCCACCAACTTGCGCCACCACGGTCGAGCAGTCTCCATCGCCGTCTCACCAAGGCAAACGAAACGGGACCGACGGAAACAAGACGACGCAACCGGGAACCAGGAGCGGCAACATCAGCAGCCTCGCGGGAGGGGACATCCTCCACCGCCCCCGGCGGGATCCGGCCGGACGCAACACAGGGGCAAACCGGGCCACCCCTGGCCCAGCCGAGCCCGAAACGGGCTCGCGAAGCCCCCGTCGCCGCGCTGCAGAACGCGAGCCGCCGTCGCCACCAACCCCCGCACGAGTCACGCCCCCGACCCGCCGGAGACGCCGCAAGCAGACCTCTTTGCCCTTGGGGCTGTCCAAAATAAGATCCAACTCAAATGAGGAATTTGTGTACACATTAGTGAATTGGACAAATACTGTTTTCTGCGAGAAAGATCTCGGGCAGTGTTCCGGTGAACTGAGATAAGTTGGCCACGTACCACAGCATTGTTTTGTAGAAGAGAAGTGCCGGAAACTCTAGTTATCTGATCAACATCACAGCGATTAGCATTCGTGAAAGAAAAAAAAATTGAATCAGACATGCACTAAATACCAAGCGTGCATTCTTATCTATGATGATTTAGTGGCACATGTATGTAACTATTAGCTAGAAGTAAAGATGGCTTAAACCTTACGAACAATATTCTCGTAAAGTACTTACAGCAAGAACGCTTTTAATCATTGCTGCAATATAGAGAGCCAGACCAAGTCTTATTCCTGACAAGTGTGTCATAAAGGGATAAGCAGCAATAATTGGTATAGACAGGGCCTGCAATGGTAATCGTCAATTTACAAAAATAGGAGACAGTGAATTATTAAGTAAACTGAAATTGGCATAAAGAAAAAGAGTCACATTAATAACTCACAGATGCGATGCGGGTTGAGTTTACAGGTCCTAGCGTATTATTGAGCCAACGATAAACAAAGATTTGGTATACAAGAAGACTGACACCTACAGTGTAACAGATTGCATGTTTACAGCTTAAAAATAAATCACTAAGAGGTATGCAAAAATGTTCAAAAAATTAGGGAATAAACAGATTAAACTATGCTTACCTGCCACTGTAAGAACTTGACCGACATCCTTAGATGAAAAGCTAAGTCCACCATATTTTCTACCACTTACAGTCCACAGGGAAAATATCTGATGTTGAATTGTAACAAATAACGGTTAGAAAATTTCATCTTGCATTCAGCATATGAGCTTTGCATGAAAAATATGTATAAATTTTAGACACAATGGGTCAAGAATTAATATATTTACTGCACCTAGATCTGCAGTGTCCTTTTGGAGAACTTCTATATATCATGATTTAATCATACTGTATATTACCTCACTATATGCAGTGTCATGAAGGGAGAAGACACAATATGTGATAATTGACGACATCAACGGCCAATTTTTCCATAAGCTCTTCTTAGGTGACTCTGTACTTTCCTGAGTTGTGCCAGCTTCAGCCGTTTCAGCTCTCATTTCAAACTTGTTGTGCTTGTGTAGTGTTTCCTGTTTAGTGCATCGATGTGAATACATAGCATTCAAACAAAACTCAATAGATATACATATACAGTATGCATAGTTCAGGTTGTACACACCGGAAGCCATATGCAGCTTATGAGGGCGAAGGTTGCGAAAATTGATATGCAAAGACATGGAAGAAGATATGGCAACCTGCATGGTCGGGATCACATACATGAAAATGGGAAAATATTTATGCCATTTAGTATGAACAAATCAATGATAGGAGAAATGAGTACCTCCCAAACGTTGACTTGTCATGGAAAATGTGTGGATATTGTTTGGCTGGCTGGTAATAAGTAGACAAAAATGGTCAAACGAAAATCTTAGTGAATATGACTAACGCCTGTGATATTACCTGTGCAAGGTAGCCCCCGATTGCTGGGCCAATTATAAGGCCTAATCCCCATGCTGTATTGACCTGAACGTTTATGAAATATCAAACTGAGTTCATGATATGATTCAGTGTTATTATGGACTATGCATAGGTAGTTAAGTGTTTTATGTCGAACTGAATTTACAATTGATATGCCCAAAGCTTGTTCGTCATCCCGGCAAACTTCAATGGAGTAAGCCTGCATCCCCGTGTAACCATAACATTATCGAAATAGACATTTGACATGATTAACAGAAAAAGCTGTTGTTCATTCCTGCGACTGTCCCTTGAGTTTTGTTTTTTAAGGTACCTTGATTGGTGCTAGAAATCCGTTTAGTGCACCAAGAAGCAACCTTGTAGTGATAGCCATCCAATATTTCACACTTAATCCGAATAAAGTGTTGAACACAATGCTGAAATGTGCATGAGGAAATTAGTGTACATTTTTTTTCTCTCTAATAAAAGACAAGAAAATGCAAATTAAATGTTGTGGTAAATTTTCATCCGTTTGGAGGGAAAGATATCGTCACCAATACTTACACCGTGAAAAGTGAAAATACAATTACAGGCTTTCGTCCGATGCGATCTGCAACCATGCCCCAAAAGATCGACGCGAAACCTCTACCAACCATATATGATGCACCTACAGGAGGAATTTAACAGTTATGTACCGAATATTGACATTATTCTGAAACAAAGTAAGTATGCATGAGTTTCGTTGCTCATTGAAACTTTTACTGTGTATGTACAAAATTAGAATTAACGTTGGTACATTTGTGAAACAAAGACAAGTGCATCAAACTTTGTTGGTACAGAATGACAGTTATGTAGTACAAAAAATCTTACCAAGAAATCCAGCATAGAATCCAATATCTTCTTCTCTTTGAGCAACGTGCAAGTCTTGTATCTGATTTAGAGAAGGGAAAAACCTGAGTACTTTCACATTCTTTATTTTGCAAAATATATATCTTAGGAAGATAGCAGATCATAGGGGTGCACAACGAGAGAATAAGTACTAACTGGAGCAGGCCTATTGTAAAAACCGGACACAAGGAAAGGAGTTTCCTGCCTACAGTCGGGTTATAAAAACGTTCAGTAAAATAAAAAGAATAGTTGGCTGGTGATCACTAGGATATGCCCCTGAATCTTGCATGGCATCTGCTTTTTGGCAAATACAGATGAAAATAGCTTACTGGCAAAAAGGTAAATTTTGCATAGCTATCGACCAACCGAACATGTCTGGGCAGTTCGAGACTATCATGTAGTCTATTTTTTTTTATTAGGGTGAGGTGGACTAATATGCAGTCTTAAAACAAGCGTAAAAAATCTCTAAAACAAGCACCCAGACAAAATGAAGAGTGAAATCCAGCTAGTAGCTATGAAGAAAGGGAAAATGGCATGGGTATGTGAAGGCGAACTCACCATGAAGTAGAGAAACGGGAACAGCGACGTGATCGGCAAAGCTGAAAAAGATGGATGGAGACAGATGGACGGACACAGAGAGAGGGGGGGGGGGGGGGGTATCAGTTATGCTGGAGTACATTATAACATATACAGTACGTAATAAATTGCTACGAGCAAGAACTAAGAAATGAATTAAGAAGTGATACAGCGTACGTGCAGTGGCTATAAGATAGAGTTAATTACACGATGGTATCACAATTGAGGCGGTGGTGGCGAATTGATACCACTTTTCGTAATTTTTACATGTCAGTACCATGTTTGAGGCTGTCTGTTACAAAATAGTCTAAACCATATCTAATAATGTATTAACGGTGTATCTGACAGTTGGGGCCCGCTTGTCAGGTGCTGACGTGGCATGTTCTTTTGCAGAAAATCCCTTTACTTTATATGTAATCACGTAAAGGCCCGTTATTTTTGCGCGAAAAAGTTCGCGTGGGAGTTTTTTTATTCTTTCGGACTTAATTGGAAGTTTCCATCGAACGGGATAAATATATATAAAATAAACATAATACAGCACCCAGCAGGATTCGAACCTGCGACCCGCAAAAACAGCAGACGCGCGCTTAGCCACCAGGCCGCAAGAACGCAAGTGGTAAATAACATGCGAGATTTGTTTTATACAAGCATGGACATGCTGGGCCGGCTGTTGGGCCTATCGCGGCTGCGTGCCGTTAATTACTCTTTTTTATTTTTTAAAAACATTAATACATTTTTCTCCGATTACATATTACTATTATTAAGTGTGCTTTTTTTTAGAAGATTTATATGCACGGGCCAATTTTATGTGTCTTCGCTAGGACCAGAACCATAAACAATTATTGTGTAACCTCATTATATTATTCAAATACGCAACTATTACAAAAATTATATGCCCAACACACAGTTTTTTTACTTACTCGATATTGATTATATTTTTGTCAACACACTATTATTAAAAAGTTGATAACATGTATTATTTTTTTTATCATAATAAATTTATAAATGAAATAAAAAAAATCATCATAAATTAAGAAAATGTTCAACATAAATTACAAAAATTTTCATCGTTAAGAAAATTGTTCAACCTATATACAAAAATGTAAACCGTATATTAATAAAATTGTGTGAACATATATGTTTGTTTGTGTTTCCCTATTTACAAAAATTTCATCGTATATTAAAAAGATGTGTTTATTAAAATTTTCTTATTAAATGTTATACGATATTAAAAAACGATCATCACATCATATAATTAAAAATAGTTCATTGCATCATATATTACAAAAGTGTATCATATTTAAATAAAATGTTTGTCACATCATTCAATATATATATATATATATATATATACATGTGTATAATTTCTTCTATATATGATATGCACACTGCGTACGGCCCGAAGAATACCCATCTGAGAAAAGATAAAAGAGACACGCAAAAAAAACACGAATAAAAACAAGTACAGGAAAAAAACGAAATGGACGAAACTATCAGCGACGGTGCGCTGCGACCCCTCCATAGCTAGTTCGAATCCTGGCACCGCGCTTGGGGCGTGTTTTTTCGTTTTTCGTTTAAAAGAAAAATCCTGGCAGGGCGCTCTTTAGCAAACCAGGGATGGATGCGTAATTAAATAAGAGGTAAGGGTCTTTTTTTGGAAAAGAACATGCTACATCAGCACCTGACAGGCGGGCCCTAACTGTCAGATACACCGTCAATACGCGGTTTAGACTATTTTGTAATAGACAGTCTCAAACATGGTACTGACACGTAAAAATTACCAAAAATGGTACCAATTCGTCACCACCGCCTCAATTATGATACTATCGTGTAATTAACTCTATAAGATAAGACAGAGAGAAGGGATGAATTAAGAAATACTCCAGCTCGCCGGAGCAAGACAAGACAAGAGCAAGATCGACCATGACAGTAATTTAATCCTCTTGGTTTTAGTAAGTACTCTTTTCGTCCGGAAATACTTGTCATCAAAATAAATAAAAGGGATGTATCTAGATGTATTTTAGTTCTGGATACATTTTTTTTTGTCCATTTTGATGACAAGTATTTTGGGACGGAGGAAGTAGGATACTGACATGATGCAAAGGTGGTGATCCCGACGAAGAAGAGCTCCTTGTACGGGGTCCCCGTGCTGCTGTCCTTCCTCCGCTCCATGGCGCACCCGGGGCACCCGTCGTAGTACACCTTGGCCGGCGCCGGCGCTAGTGACGGCGACTCTCCCATCCTTCTCGGCCAGACGACGACGAACGACGCTGAGATGGTGGCTGGCTAGTTCGGAACGGGACGGTGAGACGAACAAGGAAGGAAGGAGGAGAGCAGTGCTGAAAAAGGGGAGGAAGACTAGAGGCGGCCGGCCGGGGCACAAGAGGAAGCCCGAGCGGCGCCGATCGATTGGGGGCTGTCGTGTGGATCGTGTCTTGGTATGTGTGCCCCGTTGGCAGCAGACGGCCGGGGCGCCGCGAGAGGGACACGTCAGGGCTCAGGAGCGGGCGCACGGGCGGCGTGACGGACAGCGGGAGACACCAGCGCACCAGATCACCATCGGTCCAGACAAATCCAGCTTACAGCTGTACGTAGTTACGGTAACTGAAGCTATATGACAAAGCAACGGAGGGCGAAGAAGGTACGTAGTCCCAGCGATGGTACTGGTATATATAGAGAGTGGCAGGTGCAGAGCTGAGATTTCTGGGGTTCAAAAATAAGGTACGAGCTTGGTCGGCTCTCCTTTAATTAGTTATTATAACCTTACTTTTATTTACTTTAAAAAGGGATTTAAGGTGGATGGAGTATATAGGAGTACTATACTTGAAATCGAACTGATGCATTCCATGGCAAAAACAGTTTTGGAAATGTTCCAACGGCCTGAGTGACCAAGACGAAGATGCCACCACCATTCACCAATCTCGTCCGTCACTTCTTCTTTACCCCGCAAAATGAAATTAAAAATTAAAATTAAACGTCTAATCGTCCATCACATGCACAGTCTTTCCCTTTTCCCTGATCGGAAATAATCATCCTGGATATCCTTTTTTCCTCCGGTAATGATAACTCCCGAACGTTCGGGAGTTAAGGGTGGCAACCCGAACGGGTTTAGGTGGCAAGTTTAGTTTGCGTGAGATTAAAAAAACATGGCAATTTTCTGACAAAAAACGAAAAATGACGAAGTTGCCTTCTCCTATGAACTAAAATTGCAATATAAAAACGTTCGAGACGAAATGCTCAAAATCCGAACGTTCAGTAGTTATTGGATTCTTTTTTTAGGGTTGGATATCCTTCTGTTACCCAACATAGTAGTACTGGTTACCTTTTTGAAAGGAACACCAAATGCATTTCATTATATAACAGTACAGGACAAATCGCCCTTTACACCTTTTCTTTTGCGGGGGAGGTAGTACTGGTTACTGATACGGATTAATCTGCAGACATCGCAACAGTCGATCATTTGGGCCATGCATGATAAGCATGGCATTGAATGAACACCACTAATCCTAGGAATTATGCCACTTGCTAGAGTTGGTGACAGTGCGGTTCTCCATTCACAAGTCGGAACTCAGAACAGCAATTTTGACGGAGATCCGCAGCCAATTACTCCCTCCCTCCTAAAATATAAGTGTAGTTGATTTCTTTTTTTTAAAGTATAGTTGATTTAGTATAACTTTATACTAAATCAGCGACATTAATTTTGGGATGGAGTGAGTATGTACTAATTACTCGAATATTCATTGCTAAGCCCAGACTCATTTGTACCCAACGAAGAAAAAATTCAGACAAATTCTTTTTTTTTTGCATGGAAGATAATTTGGTGCATAAGATGCACCCGAAATTTCATAATCATTTGGACATATGAGTACCTTTCAACAAAAAAAAATTAGGCCAGAACAACGCATGAACTATAAACTTTTCAGACTCAAAATTGTCTTTTTTGCCGAGTGCAACTCAGATGTTCAAATGATTTAAAATTTGGAGCGCACCTCATGCACCAAATTATCTTCTATGAAAAAAATCAGATTATTTTTGATTTTTTTTAGTATTTTTTAAATTTTCTATTCTTCACGGATGCAGTTGAGCCTGGGCACCGAATCGCCTCGTCCCTAATTATTTCTATTATCATTTTTGGAAGTTCTACTTCGTAGGAATAGTGGTCGATGGGGCAATGGCGGGAGTAAGGAGATGTCTTTGGGCCGAATCCTATTTGCTGTGACTCAGCGAAATTAACCAGCGCGAGCTCCACGGCGACCAGGGGCGGAGCCAGGATTCGAGTATAGGGGGGCCAAGCCAACTTGGGAAAACAAATGTCCAGTGCAACCAAAAAAATGTATCGCTTTGGCGCAACTAGAACATAGTTACAATTGTATTAGCTTAATTTTACCCTGACTATTTCCAATATGATCGAAAAAATTTGCAGACCATAACTTAGTTGATGGGTAATTCCCTTTTAGTGCAGATTATCTTGCAATTCTGAAGAAAGTCATCTCCCATTGGACTGAACTGATAACTTGCACTTTAGCACCATTAACATTATCAGTAGGTAGAAAAAGTGAAACAATATATGCCTAAAAATCAAATTAATCCTTATGGTGTTGTTTGGCATCGCTTTTTTATTCATATCCGTTTTCCAGATTACGCAATCAAAAGAAATAAGAAGAACCAATTAGCAAGTAAATCAAACAATCAAAATAACTAAAAGGATGTACAATTTCGATAGATATATATATATAAGATGAGGGTTGCAAGATTAATAGAAAAATACTCGCTACTGCTAAACCTTTGACTGGATTGACTATTGGAGAACTGGACTGTAGTCTGTAGGATTGCCCAACGCAGGAGCCGGTGTCGCCAAATATAATCCGACCACATATGATCATGAACGCGGGGGGCAAGTACGTATGTTGATCTAATCTCATTGGCAATTACTCATAGCTCCTAATAAAACTGCGCGTCGTCTTAACGGATTTTGATGGTGCCCTCTTTAAAGTGAATGCAGCCGTCTCTAAAGCATAACCCCAAAAGATAGCGCTAAATCAGTCAGAGACATCATAGATCGTACCATATTCAATAAAGTACGGTTATGACGTTCGCACATTATTTCACTGTGGTGTTCCAGGTGACGTAAGCTGTAAAACTATTCCACATTGTCTCAAATGAAGACCAAACTCGTAACTCAAATATTCTATTCCACGATCAGATCGATTGGGGGGGGGGGGGGGGGGGGGGAGTGGGGGGCAGGCCCCTGCTCGTCTCCCTGGCTCCGCCACTGATGGCGACCACCTTCTCCCCCTTCTTTCCGGCCGGAAGGGGGCCATATTTCCCCTGCAAATGGATGGATCATTCACGAGTGGCTACGTAGGTAGGTGACTGTGTCTGAGTGCGTTGCGACGAGATGGTAAAGATGCTTTTACAACATCTCAAGAAAATAAAGATGCTTTTTACAAAAGGGTAGGTCCAGGGCTTCACATGCCGAATTATTTCTTCATCATGATCGATTCGATCGTTTTCATTGGCATGTTGCCTGGCTAGCTTTTGTCACCCACTGATCCGTGTCTTGATCAAATAAAGCAATGAAAGCATCTTCCTCTTCTTTTCTTTTTCTATTATTGTGGAAGCTTCCCCCTTTGGGCTAAGAAAACAAGACCATGTGTTTGGGTGGTTCTTAGGCCAACTCTACCGCGCGATCCCAAACGGACGTCCGTTTTGTCTCGATTCTGTTCGTTTGGGTAGGATAATAGGGTCGTGTCCGGGCGTGTCCTGAAATGCGGTGGCCGTGCGGCCAGCACGCGGCCGCATCCTTTTGCTCCATCTCGTCCGTCAGGGCCTAAAAATACCCATATTTTCATATGAAAACAAGTTTGCACGTTCAAATATTAATTATTTGAAAATTAAAATAGTTTTACAACCCAATCAAAATTGTCTCTAATAAAGATAGTCTTACAACCAAATCGAAATTGTTTTGAATGAACATAAAACGAACCAATACATCTATCGGTTGCCAATATGCTCCCAGACATGTTCAACCAAGTCATTTTGAAGAGCCTTATGAGTGTGCCAATCACGCAGCTCACGATGGAACTGACAGAACTGATCAAACGTGGCCGGTTCTTGATGCAGGGCTCAACATTGTCACCTTGATAGTCAAATCCATGGTCGAAAATATTGTCATCACGCTCGTCCTCGACGATCATGTTGTGCATGATCACACAAGCAGGTGATAGTCATCACCTCCCAAAGCTTTCTTTCATCCCATGACAGTGCAGGGTATCGAACGATGCCTCATCGGGATTGAAGCACACCAAAAGCACGTTCCACATCCTTTCTAGCACTATCTTGCATTTGGGCAAATCTCTTTCTCTTCTCATCTTGAGGCTTCGAGATTGTCTTCACAAAAGTTGACCACTGAGGATATATACCATCAGCTAGATAATATCCTTTGTTGTACTGGTGGCCGTTGACCTCAAAGTTGACAGGTGGGGAGAGGCCTTCTGCAAGCCTCGCGAAGACTGGAGAACGTTGTAACACGCTGATATCATTGTGAGAACCTATCATACCGAAGAAAGAATGCCATATCCAGAGATCCTGCGATGCCACCGCTTCTAATATGATAGTGCACTCGCTGACATGCCCCTTGTACTGGCCCTGCCAAGCAAATGGACAGTTCTTCCACTCCCAGTGCATACAATATATGCTGCCAAGCATGCCTGGGAAGCCTCTAGCTGCGTTGGTCGCCAACAATCTCTCTGTATCAGCGGCAGTTGGCTGCCTCAAGTACTCTGGGCCAAACACCTCGATCACAGCTTGGCAGAACTTATACATTGACATCAGACATGTTGTCTTGCTCATACGCACGTACTCATCCACCAGATCGCTTGGAATTCCATAGGCAAGCATGTGGACGGCCGCGGTGCATTTCTGGTAAGAGGAGAACCCAAACTTGCCAAGGGCATCCGTCTTGCACTCGAACTATGGGTCATGAGCAACCACTCCCTCTCGAATACGATTGAACACATGCCTCGCCATTCGAAAACGGCGACGGAATTTATCCGGCTTGAAGAGCGGTTTGTTGGAAAAGTATCGGCATAAAGCAGGGCGTGGCCTCTCTCCCTGTTGCGGTTCAGGTTGGGAGCACGGCCAGGGACTGACCCCCTATACCGAGGAAGCTGCCGTTGAATGTGGTCGTGAACGACCAGTGCAGCCACCATAAGATCTTCATCATCCGACGACGAATCGTCCGATGAACAAAGGAAGTGGTGGAAGAAGAACTCGTCTCCACTGTCCATACCTTTATGGGCAAAATGTCGAACACCTTGCGGTCGTGGTGGCGAAGAGACCACGATGATCACCTCGATGCAGCAGGGGTGCTTGCCGGCCGACTACTGGCCGCTCTGGAGCCGTCGGAAGCTGCCGCGGCCGCCGTGGTACGTCGCCGGCGGTCGTGTCTCCTCTGCCACCGGCAAAGATGGCGACGGCCAAACCTCCTTCGATTGACGGCCAAAACTACAGCGAAAAGCGCGGGCGTGGTGGCGGCCATGTCTACACGTGGTTTGGTATGGATGGCCGGGGGCTGCGCGGTGCGGAGGCGGCCAGAGAATAGCGGTGGCGCCGGCGCCGGGGCGGGGCGGGAGAGGGAGGGTTGAAGAGTTGGGAGGGAGGGACTGCTAGTGTCCCCGACAGGCGGGCCACCTGGGGGGAGGGGAGGGCGTGCATCGCGGCCGTCCGCGCGCGTCCGTTTCACCCCAAACCGAGCGCAACTTTGGGCCGGGGATGGATCGAAAACGGACGGATTCCATACATTTGTCCGTTTGAGGCCGCGCGTTGGGCCCGCTATTCATCTGTTTTACCCCAAATGGACGCACCCGGACAAAATGGAGTCGCGCGGTGGAGTTGGCCTTAGAAGGATCAGGCCGATACCGGGTGAGCACTGCGCAGTGGTGTTGTTTCTGTGAGAAAGGGCAACCAAAGTCTAGTAAGCATTGCGTGAACGCGAAGGATGCCGAGACAGGCCAGTTCTTTTGGTAGCTTAAAAAATAAGTCGCCTCCTCCGCAGCTTATCCCATAAGCCACCTCTCTTATTAATTGGGGCTTCTAAACTAGTTATGGGATAACTAATTTAGAAGTCCCAACAAATTTTATGAGCGGCTTATTTTTTAAGCTGGGGAGAGGCAGCTTATTTTTTAAGCCGCCCAAAAAAACTGGCCTCCATGACCAAGGTCTCTTTTTTAAACTCCTTTCTCTTCTTTAAACATCAACTATACAAAGCTTTGAAAAGAATGAGATGAGTAGACGATGAGACGCCGTAGACGGACCTGGAAAGGAAAGGCTGAGAAGAAGCTAGCAGCGGCGCCGTCGCTGTGTTGGTACGTGTGCCGCGTTGCGTCTCGCGCTCGCTTCCACGCTGATGACGCATTAATGGCAGCTGTGCAAAAGATGAGGCGTGGGCGCAAGCAGTGGTGGCCACTGTGTGGCGCGGCAGCGTGACGGAGCCACCGCAACCGACGATCGAGCTGTACGCAATCCAGGGTAGTAGCGCCCAACGTAGAGAAGTGAAACTTGTGGCGTCCTGCTTTATTGCACCCTTCGTTTTTCTCCTATCTTTATCTTTACCTAATAATAAAGAGAATGGCCAGTACTCTGCGCCGGCGCACCGGCTTAAATTTGGGCCGGTCGGCCCGCAGTTGTCCGATATGCCTGCTAACAACCGTTCGATTAAAAGGCTAATCTTCGTCCTCGTTAACCACTCGCCCGCAGAAAAAAAAGAAAAGTCAACCGACACCGCGCGACGCCCCGGCCTCGAAACACCACCCGCACGTTCTTCGGCCGTCGCTCCCCTCGACGTCGGTCGCCTTCGCTTCCCTCGTCGCTGGTCGCCGTCGTCGCTGTCGGTTGGGGTCGTCGGCTTCGCGCATGTAGCAGCCTGCTTCCTATGGTTGCAGCTCCTCATGGCGACGGCCGCAGCTCCGATGCGGCAGCTGCAGTCCAATGGCAGCCGGCCATCCTCGTCGCCGGTTACAGAATCAAAATGGAACAACCGCGTAGCATACAACCAAAAAAAGTGGTGGTGGCAAAAATCAGTGCCGATTCCAGCAAAACAAACATACTGTGGAAGCAAAAAAAAATGGGACCCCGGCTCCGGCAAAAAACTCGCACGGGAGATGGAACCAAGAAAATACGAGCCGCCGGTTCCAGCAAAAACATCATATGGTGAAAGCAAAATCACACACTGGTTGTAGCAAAAATCAAGATGGTGGTAGCAAAGAATGGGTTGTTTCCAGCAAAATTCGAAGACGGTAGTAGCAAAAAATGGGGTTGGTTGTAGCAAAATACAAACTGGTTGCAGCACTACCGTCGGGCCATGGTCACCACCATCAGGCCGTGGTCACCACCGCCGTGGTATGGCCCCACTGGTTGTAGCAAATCCCGTTGCCGGTGGTAGCTTTCCCGGTGCCGGCTGCAGCAAAATCGCAGCACCGACGTCGCCGCCACAAATCACCGTCGCCTCCCTTGTAACAAATCCGGCCATCGGTTGTAGCATGGCCGGTTACTGGTTGTAGCACGCCGTGCAGCCGCGGAGCTGCGAGTACGCCCTGACCGTGGCCGGAGATGGACGAGAAGGGAAGTGGTGGACAACCATCGTCAGTCTGCGTCCGTCATCGCTGACTTGGTTCCCCACAGCAGTTCCTGGGGTGCGCGTGGGCCTGGGCAGCAGCAATTTCATGGGGCGGTGGCCATGACCCGCGTGAGCCGGCCGGAGATGCGAGACGGTGAGATAGAGATGTGGGGGATTGGTGGCTGGGGTGCTCCAAGTGAGGATAAGGAAGAAGAATGAGCGGTTGGTGGGCCTTACTGGTTACGTGGCTTGTACTAGAGACATGCGCGTAGCGCGCGAGCCAGCGCGACCGGCCGAAAGCTTCGGCCGGTCTGCCGGCACTAAACGTTTCCCAAAGAGAATTGGGTTTCTGTTCGTACGTCATGCTTTCTTGCAAAAAAGCCCTTGCAGTTTTCTGAAATCAACCCGCAGTACTACAGGAATCAAGTAAAAAAAACTCTCGTTGGTACGATTCCTCGCTCCAGACCGAGGCCACCGCCGGCGCCCTGCCCGGCCTCGCCGCCCCCGCGCGCGCCTGCCGCCCCGCGTTCCATTGGCCCACGCTCGCCCAACTCTGCTCGCGCCGCCGCCGGCCACGCCCTCGCCGGCCTCCATGCCCGGCCTCGCCTGCGGTGTCGTGGCCTTGCAGGGCCTCGCCTGCGCCACTGCAGCCCTGCCCAGCCTGGCTCGGGTCCTTTCCCGGCCGCGCGCGCACCCGCCGCGCCGACCCGTGGTCGCAGGGCTACAAGGAGGTGCTCGCCGACACTTGGCGGGGGGCCTGGAGGAGCGGCGGAGCTCGGCAAGGTAGGCAGCGGGAGGAAGGTGGCGCAGCTCGGTGCGGTCTGGACAAGCTCGACGAGAGGAAGCAGATGGGAGGCCGGAGGGAGAGAGAACGAAGCGGTGAGGTGCGGCGGTGGTCCTGCTACTGCTCGCTGGTGGCTCACCGGCCATCGGCGCGAGGTGGGATCGGGTGCGCAGAGGCGTCTGGGATCGAGGGAGCTCTCCTCCCTCACGACTGGAGGCGCTTGGGGATACGCGAATGGGAGGGGATCGAGCTCCCAGGTGGTGGCGACTGCACGAGTTGCTAAAAAATAGGTAAGGTGGGGCTTGGTGGGGGAGGGAAGGAGGGGGCGGCTCAGCCATGGCAGCAAGCTACCGGAGAGATGGGGTCGGAGGAGCTGGCCATGGATAGGCCAGCGGCAGAGCGACGGGGCTCGACCAAAGCGAGCGCACCCATCCCGTCAGAGGCCAAGAGCAGGGAAAGGAAGCAGCAGGCTCCCCTGCACCGCCCTACTACAACGCGGCCTCACCACCATGCGTCGGCACACCTCCAGCTCAGCACGACACTGTCGAAGCTGCTGCTGCCTTCACCCAGGTCGTACACCTTGCGGCCGCGCACTCGAAGGCAGGAGAGGGAGCCGCCATAGTAGGGAGGGGGGAGGTGTGGCGGAGGGGTAGGAAGAAGAGGGGAAGAAGGCTGTTGCTGCCTTCGCCCTGGCCGGACACCTCGCGGACGCGCACTCCTCGTGGAGTCGTGGTGGCGACTGAGGGAGCCGCCATGGCACAAGGAGGAGGGAGGTGTGGCAGAGGGGTAGGAGAAAGAGGGGAAGAAGAGGAAGGGAGAGCAGGAGTGGTGGAGGAGCAAGGCAACGAAGGAGCGCCATTAATTCGAAGCAGAGAGAGATGCGAGTCGGGTGGGTGGGTGAGAGAGAGATCCAGATGGATGGGACGGAGGCAGCAGCGAGCTAGCGACGGGTTTGGTGGCAGCAACGAGCCAGCGACTGTGCTGACTCATGGCTGTGCGTGTTGTATGCGTGGCTGGCATGCGGAGGCGCCGGAGGCATTGTCCAGTCAATGTGGTGTGTGACATGTGTTGTGTGTGTGTTGTATGTGGTGTGTGACGTCTAGATTATTAGCCGTCTGCGTGCGTGCCGTGCGTCTCCGGCGCGGCGTCCGTTCGGCATAGGAAGACGGCAAATCGCTGGCTGTAACTTTGAATATGATCCAAAGAAAAGCATATATCACAGAATCATTGAAATTCAACATTTTGATACGAATCCCTCAATCAAAGAAAAAAAATCATGTTCATGTGAAAAAAATCAAAATTGAACCATAAGCCCATAATACGCGTAGACTGGTCGGCACCCGTCATTGACGCTTCTTTCTCGACGTCGCTGGGCAGAAGCCCGTCTCGCTCGATCCGCTGGTGCCCTTAGACATCAGCCTCAAATATCGCCATGTCCCGCGTGGATCTATATCTTCCCCTCATTCTATCCTTGACGAGCTTTTTATCTCCCTTGATGTGTCGTGACCCAGTTCCTCAACTCTGACCAAATTCATGGCAATAGGCTACATAGCGACATGCTTTGTGCCAAAACAAGTAGGAATATGAGGCAAGGTGTATAGACAGGTGCAGGAAGTAGCTCGCTGTGGGTGTCCTCAATTCCAACTTGACAAATTAGTTTTAAAGTTTTAAATATTTCCTTGCGCGCATGCGGTGACATTTCTGCAGGTGGGGTGGTGTGCTCATTGTCATGGAATTGACCATGTTTGGACACATTGTGAGTTGGACACCATGGGCATCATAGGATAGGGTAGAAAGAAGGATAAGCGGCGAGTACTATCTACATTGAAAATAGAGGATATAGACCTGTTGGGAGTCTTGAGCTATGTTCATTGCGTCAGTTAAACTTCTGATGAACTATTTTCGTGATGATGATGCTTATGATTATATTAATGAAAACTTTGTTTATCGAATATGTTCAAGTTTTTCAGGTTTCAAAGCACATATTTATTTATTTACTTCCACGCATGCACCCTGGGTCACCTAGCGCCATCAGTGATGGTGGCGAGGAGAAGTGGCAACATGGATGGATCACTAGGAGCATGTGAGAATTATTTCTCCCGTTGCAAGGCACGGGCATTTTTGCTAGTATACACTAATGTGCGTATCATAGTATAAAGAAGGATCAAGGAAGGCATCTGTTCACATAGTTCGTTACATTACATTACATCACCGTGGTGTCTATCGAGCGATGGCAGAAAAGGGGAGGGCGACCGCGCCCTCGCCACCGTCACCACCTGATCCGCTTCCTGGACCACGGAGGTCGCTAGGATCCGGTGGATCGGGGCCACGACTGCCTTCTGACCATGTGGATGGTGGTGGGGTGCCGGATGGGCTGTTGCCGCCGCCAGCGGAGCTGCCGCCGCAGAGGTGGCAGATCTTGTTCGTGCTCGTCGGAGGTGGTGGAGATCGGGCCGTGGGATTCCTTTATTTCAACCCTAATCCGCACTCCAGATGAATGTCGGTGAGGGATCTAGAGGACGACATTCTTGCCGGTCGGTACCGGGGCGGATGAGGAGATCGATGAGGGTAAGTGTCTCATCGTAGAAATTTTCGAAGTTTATGTTGGATGTCAATTTTTGGAGATGCAGCAGCGAGAGGAGTCTCCGACAGCGTGTGTTGATCTCACGTCGGACACTCCGGAGAAGAGTCCGGCCAGGGTGTGTGTGTGTGGGGGGGGGAGTTTTGAGTCCTTGTGGACGGTCACGAAGATGATGACTCGTCGCCGGCGGCCATGGATTCGGAAGTTGCGCCGCCGGTCTCATCGCGGATATCGGTGTCGCCCTCGTCTGATTTTCTACGGGGTGGAAGATCATATTTGCTTACAGGAAAATTCGTCCCCCCCTCGCCGGACCACACCCAAGCGACCAACGGCGCCGCCGGTTTGGCCGTGGAAAGGCCCTCTGCCGAAGGTAAGTCCTACTACGGTTACTTTGTTGGATTTTCTGTCGGAGTCTTGGACGCTAGTCACGAGAAAGAAGAAGAAGAAGGGCCGTGCGGCAGTGCAGCTGCCGGCGCCGCTGGTCACCGGAGTCGCTGAGATCTAGGCAGCTAGGCATTTTTGTTTGAATGAGTTGTTGGGCCAGGATGGGCCGACAACAACTCTTCCGGCCTTGGACTCACCTAGAACTAGGTATATGGCCCAGGGTGAGGCCCAAGCCGCCGAGCCCGTGCATGAATCGCGTCCGGAGCAGAACGTAGACGACGTGTGGTGTATATCTCTACGTGCGAGTCCGGCGGCTAGGGTTCGCTGATTCCGTCGTCCGAGGTTCCCAGCTCTTTGCTCCAGACGTGCCGCCAGGATCCGCCATTGCCTGTGGTTGCCATGGCCGGCCGTGGCGAGCAGCCGCGCCCTTCACCTCCTCCTGGTGCGCCGCCACCGCCTCGGGGTGGAGGAGCTCCCCGTCCCACCCCGACTCATACCTCTGCCCCAGAGGCACTGGCTGCTGGCCGCGGTGCACAGAGGCCCGTTCCCCAGGCTAGGGACGAGCGGGCGGACGTGGTCGCTCCAGCCGCGGGTCGTGGTCGCGGGGCTGGCTAGTGGCCAGCTGGCTTCGACACTGATCGGAACCCGCCTCGACGACGGTGGGGTGATGATGGTTACGTCGCCTATGGCAAGGGTCAGCACAGCGGCTCTTTATCTTCGGGTGGGGGCCGAGGATATGCCTGGCAGGGTGATGGTGTTTTCGGCCACGGTTTCAATGGACCACCGGGGGACTACCGTGAGGCTGTTGCGGAAGGCTTTAACGGACCTCCGGGTGGGTTTGTTGAAGGGGCATCGGGCCCTAACTATCGAAACCGCGGGAAGAACCATGGTGGGAGGGGAGTGTGTAGGCGACCTCCTCCTCCGCGTCGCCTCCGCCGCCGACTGGGGTGAACCCCGAGGTACCGCCCAGGGGGACGACGGAGGTGACTTCTGAGGGGCTCGATGCTGTGGCTATGGAGGCGGTTCGGGCTCTTGCCACAGAGGAGGTTCCCAAGCTGAATGCTGCTAAGGCCTGGGCGTCGGCGAAGGACAAAGTTGTGGACAAGCCAGCCGGAGACCGAGTGTCCAAATGGGCTCGGAAGAAGGAGAAAATAACTTGTTACCGATGTGGCATGACGGGTCATTTTGTGGCTGAATGTACCGCTGAGATGTGTGACACGTGTCAGAAGCCCAAGCATGAGTCGGGGGAATGCCCGGAACTGATGGGGCCCATGCCAGTGGTCGCAATGTATGGTGTCTGTTGCGCCGATCTCATGTTCTTTGAGTCACCTTCTGTTGAAACAAAAGCACCAGCGACGGAGGTCTCGCTCACGAGTATTGTTATGGTGACGCATGGGACTCTGTCTGAGGCTCAGATTGTGCAACATCTGAGTTAGTTCTAGGAAAGTTTTAGTGGGTTCTTATGAAGCTTGAGGGCCAGACTTAAAAGTAGATTTTCCATCTTTGGACGACCTTACTAAGACCCTCAAGTTTGGCATGTGCAGAGTGGCGAGCACTAACTGCATCATGGAGTTTGCTCCTTGGAAAAAGAAGGAGCCACAAGGAACACCACTTCCTCAGATTTGGGTTCGTTTTAAGGGGGCTCCGCCTAAGCCTCTGCAGAACACTCAGATCACCTGGAGTCTAGGGTCGCTTATTGGTAAGACTAAGAAGGTGGATATGTCCTTCACCCACGCAAATGATGTGGCACGTCTACTGGTGAGCGTCCTGGTCATTGAGCTTGTTCCTGATGCTGTGAGATGGCTTCACACCGGTTTGATCTATGAGCTGGAGATAGAGATTGAGAGTCCCTCGCTGTTTGAGTCGACGGATGTGATCTCAGTTATGGATATGACCGAGGGGGATGATGGTAAGGGTTCGCGAGATTTGGACGCGAATGGTTCGGCCCACGATGGGTCTAACGAGACTGTGGGCTGGACGGCTCAATCAACAGGGGGTTCTGGGAGAAAGGGGGAGGCGCCCCTTGCAGCCCCTATGAACTCCCTAAGGTTCAGCTCCTTCGGTGCGGCGTCGGCCCCCAGCCGATTGTGGGGACACAGGGCTGACATGGATGACCCGGTGGAATAGGAGTTACCACCGCCATTATCTCCATTGGCCTTGCCTACCGCTCCATCTGTGGCCAAGGGGGTGTAAGGGGGGTGACCGCTCCTGCCTGGCCTTCTTCGTCTCGTCGGCTTCTGCTTGAGGGTGCGGTGGGGGACAATAGGCAGGCGTCCTTGTCCATCCCTACCTGCACGCATTACCCTGGGCCGGTGCCATCACCGGAGGAGTTTTGGGGGGTTTGGTTTCGGCAAAGAGGGCGGCCTCACTTGGGGGTCATTCGCCCATCATGGGTATGCATCGGTCGAGGACTCCCGATTGCACCCCGCGCGCGACTCCGAGGGGGTCTCCGGTGCCCGAGTGCTTGACTCCGAGGGGGTCTTCGGTGCCCAAGCGCTTGACTCCGAGGGGGTTTCCGGCACTCGCGCTTGTGGAGGTGGGGGCGGTTTCTCCAGTAGGGCAGATGGCAGGCAGCGATAGCCCGACTGGCTCGATGGACATAGGTCTGGTTGGGGGTTGGGCAGGAGGCCTTACCCCGAGCGGGCCTTCACGGGACGAGATCGTCGCCTTCGGAGGGACCCCGGATCCCAAGTCTGAAGGTCGACGGATGAGCAGCCATCTCCAGGATCAGCCTGACGTTGATGACCTGCAGCTGGGGCGCGCCATGCGAGCGTCCAAGCTTCGTGACATTGAGGTCACTATAGGTATGTCAGTCAGTACTTCGAATTCCATTTTGCATTTTTCTGAGGTCGATATTATGAATAATGCAAATCAGTTGGGAGTTTTGCTAGGTAGTAATGGAAAAGAAATTGCTAAACTTGTTAATGACCTACTTGATCTTGAGGCGGAGCGAGCCATGGAGATGATTATAAACTTAGCGGCTGTTAAACCTTTAAATGACTCAGAAATTGATGCATTAGGTGTGAGGGTTCTTGATAGTCTTTGTGAGGACCTTGCACCTTCTCCCGCTCGGTTTGAGGAGGACGAGAGTGTTGAATCTCAGGAGGTTTCAACTCCTGTCGATCCAGAGGCATGTAAGCTCACTGAGCTTGGTTGTATGGACCGACTTGATGACCAAAACAAGCCTAAGAGCAAGTGGAACCAGAATATTTATCCAGCTTCAGCTGTACGTAGAAGTGCTAGGATCCGGATGGAAAAAAAATTCTATGATGAAAAATGAAATGAATCTTTTAGAATAGCAGAGGTCTGACACACTTGGCTAAACGAAGGTTTCTGGCGGATGCATCTATAGAGCACAAGTTAGATTTCATAGCCCTCTCTGAAACTGGTAGAGATAATTTTACCTCTCAGTTTCTTGGCACCTTATCTGGAGGAGGTGATTTTGATTGGCATTGCTTACCCCCAAGTGGAAGATCCGGTAGGATTTTATTTGGGGTCAAGTGCAAAACTTTGGAGGTTCGGAACGTTGGTCTGGGAGAATTTGCGGTTAAATTTCGGGTTAGGTCAAAGGTTGATGGGTTCCAGTGGGCACTGTTGGCAGTGTATGGAGCTGTGCAGCCTAAGCTAAAGCCAGATTTTCTGGCTGACCTAGTTCGTATTTGCGGAGATGAATGGCTCCCACTTCTGGTTGGGGGTGATTTTAACATTATAAGAAGGTGAGATGAAAAGAAAAATGATAACTTTGACGGCAGATGGTCGTTTATGTTTAACACTATTATTGAAAATCTGGATCTCAGGGAGATCAAGCTTTTCGGTAGAAAATTTACTTGGGCCAACACACTGCCAAATCCAACTTATGAGAAGTTGGATCGTGTTCTCGCCAGTGTGGATTGGGAGCAGAAGTTTCCGCTGGTGATGGTCTAGGCGTTGTCGCAAGTGAACTCTGATCATACCCCACTTCTTGTCGACTCTGGGGAGGCGACTCATGTGGGGAATAAAAAATCTTCTCTTTTGAATTAGCATGGTTTGAGAGAGAAGGTTTCTTGGATCTGGTTGCATGGGAGTGGGCAAATGATTCAGGAGGGAGATCGAAAGTAGATAAATGGCAGAATAAGATTAGACACTTAAGACAGTTCCTTCGCGGTTGGGCCAAACATTTGAGTGGTGTCTATAAGGTCGAAAAGGAAAGGATCCTTAACCTTATAGATGCCTTAGATTTAAAGGCCGAGTCCTCCATTTTAGATACCAGAGAGCTGGAGGCTAAAGTGGAGGTGGAGCTGAGACTAAAAGAATTGATGCGAGAGGAAGAATTGAAGTGGGCACTTAGAGATAAATTGCGAAAAGTCATCCAAGGGGACTATAACACGCAATTCTTTCATATGATTGCGAATGGCAAGCATCGCAAGAAGAAAATTTTTCAGCTCGAGCAAGATGAGGGGACGATTATGGGTCAGGAGAACCTACAAGTATACATTACCAATTATTGCAAGTAGTTGTTTGGGGCTCCTGAGGATAGTTTTGTGTCCTTAGATGAGTCGAGGGTTGAGGATGAAGGAAATATGCCCTATAAGCAATAATAAAGTTATTATTTATTTCCTTATATCCTCATAAAAGTTTATTATTCATGCTAGAATTGTATTAACCGGAAACATGATACATGTGTGAATACATAGACAAACATATTGTTGGGGAACGTTACAGAAAATAAAAAATTTCTACGCTTCACCAAGATCAATCTATGGAGTCATCTAGCAATGAGAGAGAGGAGTGCATCTACATACCCTTGTAGATCACACGCGGAAGCGTTCAAGAGAACGGGGTTGAGGGAGTCGTACTCGTCGTGATCCAAATCACCGAAGATCCTAGTGCCGAACGGACGACACCTCCACGTTCAACACATGTACGGTTGGGGAAGACGTCTCCTCCTTCTTGATCTAGCAAGGGGGAGGGAGAGGTTGATGGAGATCCAGCAGCACGACGGCGTGGTGGTGGAAGTAGCGGTGATCTCGGCAGGGCTTCGCCAAGCTCAGCGAGAGGGGGAGGTGTTACGGAGGGAGAGGGAGGCGCCAGGAGCAGGGGTGCGCAGCCCTCCCTCCCCCCTCTTTATATAGGGGCCCTGGGGGGGCGCCGGCCCCCTAGAGATTGAATATCAGGGGGGGGGGCGGCCAAGGGGGGGGACTTGCCCCCCAAGCCAAGTGGGGCGCCCCCCACCCCTAGGGTTTCCAACCCTAGGCGCAGGGGGAGGCCCAAGGGGGCGCACCAGCCCACCAGGGGCTGGTTCCCCTCCCACTTCAGCCCATGTGTCCCTCCGGGATAGGTGGCCCCACCCGGTGGACCCCCGGGACCCTTCCGGTGGTCCCGGTACAATACCGGTGACCCCGAAACTTTCCCGGTGGCCGAAATTGGACTTCCTATATATAAATCTTCACCTCTGGACCATTCTAGAACTCCTCGTGACGTGCGGGATCTCATCCGGGACTCTGAACAACTTTCGGGTTACCACATACTAATATCTCTACAACCCTAGCGTCACCGAACCTTAAGTGTGTAGACCCTACGGGTTCGGGAGACACGCAGACATGACCGAGACGACTCTCCGGCCAATAACCAACAGCGGGATCTGGATACCCATGTTGGCTCCCACATGTTCCACGATGATCTCATCGAATGAACCATGATGTCGAGGATTCAAGTAATCCCATATACAATTCCCTTTGTCAATCGGTACGTTACTTGCCGGAGATTCGATCGTCGGTATCCCAATACCTCGATCAATCTCGTTACCGGCAAGTCACTTTACTCGTACCGTAATGCCCGATCCCATGACCAAACACTTGGTCACATTGAGCTCATTATGATGATGCATTACCGAGTGGGCCCAAAGATACCTCTCCGTCATACGGAGTGACAAATCCCAGTCTCGATCCATGTCAACCCAACAGACACTTTCGGGGATACCTGTAGTATACCTTTATAGTCACCCAGTTACGTTGTGACGTTTGCTACACCCAAAGCACTCCTACGGCATCCGGGAGTTACATGATCTCATGGTCTAAGGAAATGATACTTGACATTGGAAAAGCTCTAGCAAACGAACTACACGATCTTGTGCTATGCTTAGGATTGGGTCTTGTCCATCACATCATTCTCCTAATGATGTGATCCCGTTATCAATGACATCCAATGTCCATAGTCAGGAAACCATGACTATCTGTTGATCAACGAGCTAGTCAACTAGAGGCTCACTAGGGACATGTTATGGTCTATGTATTCGCACATGTATTATGATTTCCGGATAACACAATTATAGCATGAATAATAGACAATTATCATGAACAAGGAAATATAATAATAATAATTTTATTATTGCCTCTAGGGTATATTTCCAACAGTCTCCCACTTGCACTAGAGTCAATAATCTAGTTACATTGTGATGAATCGAACATCCATAGAGTTCTGGTGTTGATCATGTTTTGCTCGCGGAAGAGGTTTAGTCAACGGATCTGTGACATTCAGATCCGTATGCACTTTGCAAATATCTATGTCTGTATCTTGAACATTTTCACGAATGGAGTTGAAGCGACGCTTGATGTGCTTGGTCTTCTTGTGAAACCTGGGCTCCTTGGCAAGGGCAATAGCTCCAGTGTTGTCACAGAAGAGAGTGATCGGCCCCGACGCATTGGGTATGACTCCTAGGTCGGTGATGAACTCCTTCATCCAGATTGCTTCATGCGCTGCCTCCGAGGCTACCATGTACTCCGCTTCACATGTGGATCCTGCCATGATGCTTTGCTTGCAATTGCACCAGCTTACCGCCCCACCATTCAAAATATACACGTATCTGGTTTGTGACTTAGAGTCATCCAGATCTGTGTCGAAGCTAGCGTCATCGTAACCCTTTACGACGAGCTCTTCGTCACCTCCATATACGAGAAACATATCCTTAGTCCTTTTCAGGTACTTCAGGATATTCTTGACCACTGTCCAGTGTTCCATGCCGGGATTACTTTGGTACCTTCCTACCAAACTTACGGCAAGGTTTACATTAGGTCTGGTACACAGCATGCATACATGATAGACCCTATGGCCGAGGCATAGGGGACGGCACCCATCTTTTCTCTATCTTCTGCCGTGGTCGGACATTGAGCCGAGCTCAATTTCACACCTTGCAACACAGGCAAGAACCCCTTCTTGGACTGATCCATATTGAACTTCTTCAATATCTTATCAAGGTACGTGCTTTGTGAAAGACCTATGAGGCGTCTCGATCTATCTCTATAGATCTTGATGCCTAATATGTAAGCAGGTTCTCCAAGGTCCTTCATTGAAAAACACTTATTCAAGTAGGCCTTAATGCTGTCCAAAAGTTCTATATCATTTCCCATCAAAAGTATGTCATCCACATATAATATGAGAAATGCTACAGAGCTCCCACTCACTTTCTTGTAAACGCAGGCTTCTCCATAAGTCTGCATAAACCCAAACGCTTTGATCATTTCATTAAAGCGAATGTTCCAACTCCGAGATGCTTGCACCAGCCCATAGATGGAGCGCTGGAGCTTGCATACCTTGTTAGCATTCTTAGGATCGACAAAACCCTCCGGCTGCATCATATACAATTCTTCCTTAAGATAGCCGTTAAGGAATGCCGTTTTGACGTCCATTTGCCATATCTCATAATCATAGTATGCGGCAATTGCTAACATGATTCGGACGGACTTCAGCTTCGCTACGGGAGAGAAAGTCTCATCGTAGTCAACCCCTTGAACTTGTCGATAACCCTTAGCGACAAGTCGAGCTTTATAGATGGTAACATTACCATCCGCGTTCGTCTTCTTCTTAAAGATCCATTTGTTTTCTATCGCTCGCCGATCATCGGGCAAGTCTGTCAAAGTCCACACTTTGTTTTCATACATGGATCCTATCTCGGATTGCATGGCTTCAAGCCATTTGTTGGAATCTGGGCCCGCCATTGCGTCTTCATAGTTCAAAGGTTCACCGTTGTCTAACAATATGATTTCCAGGACAGGGTTGCCATACCACTCTGGTGTGGAACGTGTCCTTGTGGACCTACGAAGTTCAGTAGTAACTTGATCCGAAGTACCTTGATCATCATCATTAATTTCCTCTCTAGTCGGTGCAGGCACCACAGGAACATCTTCCCGAGCTGCGCTACTTACCGGTTCAAGAGGTAGTACTTCATCAAGTTCCACTTTCCTCCCACTTACTTCTTTCGAGAGAAACTCTTTCTCCAGAAAGGAACTGTTCTTGGCAACAAAGATCTTGCCTTCGTATCTGAGGTAGAAGGTATACCCAATGGTTTCCTTAGGGTATCCTATGAAGACGCATTTTTTCGACTTGGGTTCGAGCTTTTCAGGTTGAAGTTTCTTGACATAAGCACCGCATCCCCAAACTTTTAGAAATGACAGCTTAGGTTTCTTCCCAAACCATAATTCATACGGCGTCGTCTCAATGGATTTAGACGGTGCCCTATTTAAAGTGAATGTAGCTGTCTCTAGAGCGTATCCCCAAAATGATAGCGGTAAATCGATGAGTGACATCATAGATTGCACCATATCCAATAGAGTGCGATTACGATGTTCGGACACACCGTTATGCTAAGGTGTTCCAGGCGGCGTGAGTTGTGAAACGATTCCACATTTCTTTAAGTGCGTACCAAATTCATGACTTAAATATTCTCCCCCACAATCTGATCATAAGAATTTTATCTTTCGGTCACGTTGATTCTCTACCTCATTCTGAAATTCCTTGAACTTTTCAAAGGTCTCAGACTTGTGTTTAATCAAGTAGACATACCCATATCTACTCAAGCCGTCAGTGAGAGTGAGAACATAACGATATACTCCGCGAGCCTCAACGCTCATTGGACCTCACACACCAGTATGTATGATTTCCAATAAGTTGGTTGCTCGCTCCATTGTTCCGGAGAACGGAGTCTTGGTCATTTTGCCCATAAGGCATGGTTCGCATGTGTCAAATGATTCGTAATCAAGAGACTCCAAAAGTCCATATGCATGGAGCTTCTTCATGCGTTTGACACCAATGTGACCAAGGCGGCAATGCCACAAGTATGTGGGACTATCGTTATCAACTTTACATCTTTTGGTATCCACACTATGAATATGTGTAACATCACATTCGAGATTCATTAAGAATAAACCATTGACCAGCGGGGCATGACCATAAAACATATCTCTCATATAAATAGAACAACCATTATTCTCGGATTTAAATGAGTAGCCATCTCATATTAAACGAGATCCAAATACAATGTTCATGCTCAAAGCTGGCACTAAATAACAATTATTGAGGTTTAAAACTAATCCCGTAGGTAAATGTAGAGGTAGCGTGCCGACGGAAATCACATCGACCTTGGAACCATTCCCGACGCGCATCGTCACCTCGTCCTTCGCCAGTCTCCGCTTATTCCGCAGCTCCTGTTTTGAGTTACAAATATGAGCAACCGCACCGGTATCAAATACCTAGGAGCTACTACGAGTACTGGTAAGGTACACATCAATTACATGTATATCACATATACCTTTAGTGTTGCCGGCCTTCTTGTCCGCTAAGTATTTGGGGCAGTTCCGCTTCCAGTGTCCCCTTCCCTTGCAATAAAAGCACTCAGTCTCAGGTTTGGGTCCATTCTTTGGCTTCTTCCCGGCAACTGGCTTACCGGGCGCGGCAACTCCCTTGCCGTCCTTCTTGAAGTTCTTCTTACCCTTGCCTTTCTTGAAACTAGTGGTTTTATTGACCATCAACACTTGATGTTCCTTTTTGATTTCCACCTCCGCTGATTTCAGCATTGAAAATACTTCAGGAATAGTTTTCACCATCCCCTGCATATTGTAGTTCATCACAAAGCTCTTGTAGCTAGGTGGGAGCGACTGAAGGATTCTGTCAATGACCGCCTCGTCCGGGAGGTTAATGTCCAGCTGGGACAAGCGGTTGTGCAACCCAGACATTTTGAGTATGTGCTCACTGACAGAACTATTTTCCTCCATCTTACAACTGTAGAACTTGTCGGAGACTTCATATCTCTCGACCCGGGCATGAGCTTGGAAAACCATTTTCAGCTCTTCGAACATCTCATATGCTCCGTGTTGCTCAAAACGCTTTTGGAGCCCCGGTTCTAAGCTGTAAAGCATGCCGCACTGAACGAGGGAGTAATCATCAGCACGTGACTGCCAAGCGTTCATAACGTCTTGGTTCTCTGGGATGGGTGCTTCACCTAGCGGTGCTTCTAGGACATATGCTTTCTTGGCAGCTATGAGGATGATCCTCAGGTTCCGTACATAGTCCGTATAGTTGCTGCCATCATCTTTCAGCTTGGTTTTCTCTAGGAACGCGTTGAAGTTGAGGTTGACATGAGCGTTGGCCATTTGATCTACAAGACATTTTGCAAAGGTTTTTAGACTAAGTTCATGATAATTAAGTTCATCTAATCAAATTATTTAATGAACTCCCACTCAGATTAGACATCCCTCTAGTCATCTAAGTGATACATGATCCGAATCAACTAGACTGTGTTCGATCATCACGTGAGACGGACTAGTCATCATCGGTGAACATCTCCATATTGATCGTATCTTCCATACAACTCATGTTCGACCTTTCGGTCTCTTGTGTTCCGAGGCCATGTCTGTACATGCTAGGCTCGTCAAGTCAACCTAAGTGTTTTGCATGTGTAAATCTGGCTTACACCCGTTGTATGTGAACGTTAGAATCTATCACACCCGATCATCACGTGGTGCTTCGAGACAACGAACTTCCGCAACGGCGCACAGTTAGGGGGAACACTTTCTTGAAATTATTATAAGGGATTATCTTATTTACTACCGTCGTACTAAGCAAATAAGAAGCAAAACATGATAAACATCACATGCAATCAAATAGTGACATGATATGGCCAATATCATTTTGCTCCTTTTGATCTCCATCTTCGGGGCGCCATGATCATCATCGTCACCGGCATGACACCATGATCTCCATCATCGTGTCTTCATGAAGTTGTCACGCCAACGATTACTTCTACTTCTATGGCTAACGTGTTTAGCAATAAACTAAAGTAATTTACATGGCGTTATTCAATGACACGCAGGTCATACAAAAAATAAAGACAACTCCTATGGCTCATGCCGGTTGTCATACTCATCGACATGCAAGTCATGATTCCTATTACAAGAACATGATCAATCTCATACATCACATATAATTCATTCATCACATCCTTTTGGCCATATCACATTACAAGGCATATGCTGTAAAAACAAGTTAGACGTCCTCTAATTGTTGTTGCATGTTTTCACGTGGCTGAAGTAGGGTTCTAGCAAGAACGTTTCTTACCTACGCCAAAACCACAACGTGATATGCCAATTTCTATTTGCCCTTCATAAGGACCCTTTTCATCGAATCTGATCCGACTAAAGTGGGAGAGACAGACACCCGCTAGCCACCTTATGCAACTAGTGCATGTCAGTCGGTGGAACCTGTCTCACGTAAGCATACGTGTAAGGTCGGTCCAGGACGCTTCATCCCACGATGCCACCAAAACAAGATAAGACTAGTAGTGGAAAGAAAATTGACAACATCTACGCCCACAACAAGATTGTGTTCTACTCGTGCATAGAAACTACGCATAGACCTAGCTCAAGATGCCACTGTTGGGGAACGTTGCAGAAAATAAAAAATTTCTACGCTTCACCAAGATCAATCTATGGAGTCATCTAGCAACGAGAGAGAGGAGTGCATCTACATACCCTTGTAGATCACGCGCGGAAGCGTTCAAGAGAACGGGGTTGAGGGAGTCGTACTCGTCGTGATCCAAATCACCGAAGATCTTAGTGCCGAACGGACGGCACCTCCGTGTTCAACACACATACGGTTGGGGAAGACATCTCCTCCTTCTTTATCCATCAAGGGGGAGGGAGAGGTTGACAGAGATCTAGCAGCACGACAGTGTGGTGGTGGAAGTAGCGGCGATCTCGGCAGGGCTTCGCCAAGCTCAGCGAGAGGGAGAGGAGTTACGGAGGGAGAGGGAGGCGCCAGGAGCAGGGGTGCGCAGCCCTCCCTCCCCCTCTTTATATAGGGGCCCTGGGGGGGGGGGGCGGTCCCCTAGAGATTGAATCTCAAGAGGGGGGGCGACCAAGGGGGGACTTGCCCCCCAAGCCAAGTCGGGCGCCCCCCACCCCTAGGGTTTCCAACCCTAGGCGCAGGGGGAGGCCCAAGGGGGAGCACCAGCCCACCAGGGGCTGGTTCCCCTCCCACTTCAGCCCATGTGGCCCTCCGAGATAGGTGGCCCCACCCAGTGAACCCCCGGGACCCTTTCGGTGATCCCGGTACAATACCGGTGACCCCGAAACTTTCCCGGTGGCCGAAACTAGACTTCATATATATAAATCTTCACCTCCAGACCATTCCGGAACTCCTCGTGATGTCCGGGATCTCATACGGGACTCCGAACAACTTTCGGGTTACCTCATACTAATATCTCTACAACCCTAGCGTCACAGAACCTTAAGTGTGTAGACCCTACGGGTTCGGGAGACACGCAGACATGACCGAGACGACTCTCCGGCCAATAACCAACAGCGGGATCTAGATACCCATGTTGGCTCCCACATGTTCCACGATGATCTCATTGAGTGAACCACGATGTCAAGGATTCAAGTGATCCCGTATACAATTCCCTTTGTCAATTGGTACGTTACTTGCCCGAGATTCGATCATCGGTATCTCGATACCTCGTTCAATCTCGTTAGCGGCAAGTCACTTTACTCGTACTGTAATGCATGATCCCGTGACCAAACACTTGGTCACATTGAGCTCATTATGATGATGCATTACTGAGTGGGCCCAGAGATACCTCTCCGTCATACGGAGTGACAAATCCCAGTCTCGATCCGTGTCAACCCAACAGATACTTTCGGGGATACCTATAGTATACCTTTATAGTCACTCAGTTACGTTGTGACGTTTGGTACAACCAAAGCACTCCTACGACATCCGGGAGTTACACGATCTCATGGTCTAAGGAAATGATACTTGACATTGGAAAAGCTCTAGCAAACGAACTACACAATCTTGTGCTATGCTTAGGATTGGGTCTTGTCCATCACATCATTCTCCTAATGATGTGATCCCTTTATCAATGACATCCAATGTCCATAGTCAGGAAACCATGACTATCTGTTGATCAACGAGCTAGTCAACTAGAGGCTCACTAGGGACATGTTATGGTCTATGTATTCACACATGTATTATGATTTCCGGATAACACAATTATAGCATGAATAATAGAAAATTATCACGAACAAGTAAATATAATAACAATCATTTTATTATTGCCTCTAGGGCATATTTCCAACACATATTGTCACTAGTATGCCTCTACTAGACTAGCTCATTAATCAAAGATGGTTATGTTTCCTAACCATAGACATGAGTTGTCATTTGATTAACGGGATCACATCGTTAGTAGAATGATGTGATTGACATGACCCATTCCGTTAGCTAAGCACTTGATCATTTAGTATGTTGCTATTGCTTTCTTCATGACTTATACATGTTCCTACAACTATGAGATTATGCAACTACCATTCACCGGAGGAACACTTTGTGTGCTACCAAACATCACAACGTAACTAGGTGATTATAAAGGAGCTCTACAGGTGTCTCCAAAGGTACATGTTGAGTTGGCGTATTTCGAGATTAGGTTTTGTCACTCCGATTGTCGGAGAGGTATCTCTGGGCACTCTCGATAATGCACATTACTATAAGCCTTGCAAGCAATGTAGCTAATGAGTTAGTTATGGAATGATGCATTACATAACGAGTAAAGAGACTTGCCGGTAGCGAGATTGAACTAGGTATTGAGATACCGACAATCGAATCTCGGGCAAGTAACATACCGATGACAAAGGGAAGCGTTTGACCGATAAAGATCTTCGTAGAATATGTAGGAGCCAATATGAGCATCCAGGTTCCGCTATTGGTTATTGACTGAAAACGTGTTTCGGTCATGTCTACATAGTTCTCGAACCCGTAGGGTCCACATGCTTAAGGTTTTGATGACAATTTTATTATGAGTTTATGATTTTGGATGTACCGAAGGAGTTCGGAGTCCCGAATGAGACCGGGGACATGACGAGGAGTCTCGAAATGGTCGAGACATAAAGATCGATATATTGGACGACTATATTCGGAGATCGGAAAGGTTCCGAGTGGTTCGGGTATTTTTCGGAGTACCGGGGAGTTACGGGAATACAGGGGAAGGAGTATATGGGCCTTATTGGGCTTTAGGGGAGAGAGAGAGGCAGGCCGCGCGCCCCCCCCAATGACTAGTCCGAATTGGACTAGGGGGAGGGGCGGCGCCCCCTCCTTCCTTCTCTTCCCTCTCCCCCTTCCTTGTCTCCTACTCCTACTACATGGAAGGGGAGAAATCCTACTCCCGGTGGGAGTAGGACTCCTCCAGGGCGCGCCATAGGGGCCGGCCCTCTCGCCCTCCTCCACTCCTTTATATACGGGGGCAGGGGGACACCTCTAGACAGAACAACAATTGATATCTTGATCTCTTAGCCGTGTGCGGTGCCCCCCTCCACCATAGCCCTCCTCAATAATATTGTAGCGGTGCTTAGGCGAAGCCCTGCGACGGTAGAACATCAAGATCGTCATCACGCCGTCGTGCTGACGGAACTCTCCCTCGACACTCGGCTGGATCGGAGTTCGAGGGACGTTGTCGAGCTGAACGTGTGCTAGAACTCGGAGGTGCCGTAGTTTCGGTGCTTGATCGGTCGGGCCGTGAAGACGCTTTCGGTCTACAAGGGTACGTGGACAACACTCTCCCCTCTCGTGGCTATGCATCACCATGATCTTGCGTGTGCGTAGGATTTTTTTTGAAATTACTACGTTCCCCAACAGTGGCATCCGAGCTAGGTTTTATGCGTAGATGTTATATGCACGAGTAGAACACAAGTGAGTTGTGGGCGATACAAGTCATACTGCTTACCAGCATGTCATACTTTGGTTCGGCGGTATTGTTGGATGAAGTGGCCCGGACCGACATTACGCGTATGCTTACGCGAGACTGGTTCTACCGACGTGCTTTGCACACAGGTGGCTGGCGGGTGTCTGTTTCTCCAACTTTAGTTGAACCGAGTGTGGCTACGCCCGGTCCTTGCGAAGGTTAAAACAACACTAACTTGACGAACTATCGTTGTGGTTTTGATGCGTAGGTAAGAATTGTTCTTGCTCAGCTCGTAGCAGCCACGTAAAATTTGCAACAACAAAGTAGAGGACGTCTAACTTGTTTTTGCAGGGCATGTTGTGATGTGATATGGTCAAGACGCGATGCTATATTTTATTGTATGAGATGATCATGTTTTGTAACCGAGTTATCGGCAACTGTCAGGAGCCATATGGTTGTCGCTTTATTGTATGAAATGCAAGCGCCCTGTAATTGCTTTACTTTATCACTAAGCGGTAGCGATAGTCGTAGAAGCAATAGATGGCGTAATGACAATGATGCTACGATGGAGATCAAGGTGTCGCGCCGGTGACGATGGTGATCACGATGGTGCTTCGGAGATGGAGATCACAAGCACAAGATGATGATGGCCATATCATATCACTCATATTGATTGCATGTGATGTTTATCCTTTATGCATCTTATTTTGCTTTGATTGACGGTAGCATTATAAGATGATCTCTCACTAATTATCAAGAAGTGTTCTCCCTGAGTATGCACCATTGCGAAAGTTCTTCGTGCTGAGACACCACGTGATGATCGGGTGTGATAGGCTCTATGTTCAAATACAACGGGTGAAAAACAGTTGCACACGCGGAATACTCAGGTTAAACTTGACGAGCCTAGCATATACAGATATGTCCTCGGAACACGGAGACCGAAAGGTCGAACGTGAATCATATAGTAGATATGATCAACATAGTGATGTTCACCATTGAAAACTACTCCATCTCACGTGATGATCGGACATGGTTTAGTTGATTTGGATCATGTGATCACTTAGATGACCAGAGAGATGTCTGTCTAAGTGGGAGTTCTTAAGTAATATGATTAATTGAACTTAAATTTATCATGAACTTAGTCCTGATAGTATTTTACAAATTATGTTGTAGATCAATAGCTCGCGTTGTTGCTTTCATGTGTTTATTTTGATATGTTCCTAGAGAAAATTGTGTTGAAAGATGTTAGTAGCAATGATGCGGATTGGATCCGTGATCTGAGGTTTATCCTCATTGCTGCACAGAAGAATTGTGTCCTTGATGCACCGCTAGGTGACAGACCTATTGCAGGAGCAGATGCAGACGTTATGAACGTTTGGCTAGCTCAATATGATGACTACTTGATAGTTTAGTGCACCATGCTTAACGACTTAGAATCGGGACTTCAAAGATGTTTTGAACTTCATGGACCATATGAGATGTTCTAGGAGTTGAATTTAATATTTCAAGCAAATACCTGAGTTGAGAGATATGAAGTCTCCAACAAGATCTATAGCTAAAAGATGGAGGAGAATCGCTCAACTAGTGAGCATGTGCTCAGATTGTCTGGGTACTACAATCACTTGAATCAAGTGGGAGTTTATCTTCCAGATAAGATAGTGATTGACAGAGTTCTCTAGTCACCATCACCAAGTTGCTAGAACTTCGTGATGAACTATAGTATGCAAGGGATGACGAAAACGATTCCCGAGCTCTTCGTGATGTTGAAATGGATGAAGGTAGAAATCAAGAAAGAGCATCAAGTATTGATGATTGACAAGACCACTAGTTTCAAGAAAAGGGCAAAGGGAAAGAAAGGGAACTTCAAGTAGAATGACAAGCAAGTTGTCACTCCCGTGAAGAAGCCCAAAGCTGGCCAACTGAGTGCTTCTACTGCAAAGGAAATGGTCACTGGAAGTGGAACTACTCCAAATTTTTGGTGGATAAGAAGGATGGCAAAGTGAACAAGGGTATATTTGATATACAAGTTATTGATGTGTACCTTACTAGTGTTTATAGTAGCCCCTAAGTATTTGATACTTGTTTGGTTGCTAAGATTAGTAACTCGAAACAGGAGTTACAGAATAAATAGAGACTAGTTGAAGGGGAAGTGACGATGAGTGTTGGAAGAAGTTCCAAGATTGATATGATCATCATCGCACACTCCCTATACTTTCAGGATAAGTGTTAAACCTAAATAAATGTTATTTGGCATTCGCGTTGAGCATGAATATGATTTGATCATGTTTATTACAATACATTTATTCATTTAAAGGCAGAGAATAATTGTTGTTATGTTTACATGAATCAAACCTTCAATGGTCATACACCCAATGAAAATAGTTTGTTGGATCTCGATCGTAGTGATACATATATTCATAATATTGATGCCAAAAGATGCAAAGTTAATAATGATAGTGCAACTTATTTGTGGCACTGCCGTTTGGGTCACATCGGTGTAAAGCGCATGAAGAAACTCCATAAAGATGGATTTTCAGAATCACTTGGTTATGAATCATTTGATGCTTGCGAACCATGCCTTTTGGGCAAAATGACTAAAACTCCGTTCTCCGAAACAATGGAATGAGCTACTGACTTGTTGGAAATAATACATACTGATGTATGCAGACCAATGAGTATTAAGGCTCGTGGCGGGTATCATTATTTTCTGACCTTCACAGATGATTTGAGCAGATATGGGTATATCTACTTGATGAAACATAAGTTTGAAACAGTTGAAAGGTTCAAGAATTTCAGAGTGAAGTGGAAAATCATCGTAACAAGAAAATAAAGTTTCTATGATCTGATTGTGGAGATGAATATTTGAGTTACGAGTTTGGCCTTCAGTTAAAATAATGTGGAATAGTTTCACAAACTCATGCCACCTGGAACACCACAGCGTAACGGTGTGTTCGAACGTCATAACCGCACTTTATTTGATATGGTGCAATCAATGATGTCTCTTACCGATTTACCAATATCGTTTTGGGGTTATGCATTAGAGATAGCTGCATTCAGGTTAAAATAGGGCACCATCTAAATTCGTTGAGATAACACCGTATGAACTATGGTTTAGCAATAAACCTAAGCTGTCGTTTCTTAAAGTTTGAAGTTGCGATGCTTATGTGACAAGGTTTCAACCACATAAGCTCGAACCCAAATCGGAGAAATGTGTCTTCATAGGATACCCAAAGGAAACTATTGGGTACACCTTCTATCACAGATCTGAAGGCAAGACTTTTGTTGCTAAATTCGGATCCTTTCTAAAGAAGGAGTTTCTCTTGAAAGAAGTGAGTGGGAGGAAAGTAGAACTTGATGAGGTAACTGTACCTGCTCCCTTATTGGAAAGTAGTTCATCACAGGAACCGATTTCTGTGACGACTACACCAATTAGTGAGGAAGCTAATGATATTGATCATGAAACTTCAGATCAAGTTACTACCAAACCTCGTAGGTCAACCAGAGTAAGATCCGCACCAGAGTGGTACGGTAATCCTATTCTGGAGGTCATGTTACTTGACCATGGCGAACCTACAAACTATGAGGAAGCGATGATGAGCCCAGATTCCGCGAAATGGTTTGAGGCCATGAAATCTGAGATGGGATCCATGCATGAGAACAAAGTGTAGACTTTGGTGGACTTGCCCGATGATCGGCAAGCCCTAGAAAATAAATGGATCTACAAGAGGAAGACATACGCTGATAGTAGTGTTACTATCTACAAAGCTCGACTTGTCGCAAAAGGTTTTTTGACAAGTTCCAGCTGTTGAATACAATGAGATTGTATCACTCGTATCGATGCTTAAGTCTGTCCGAATCATGTTAGCAATTGCCACATTTTATGAAATCTGGCAAATGGATGTCAAAACTGCATTCCTTAATGGATTTATTAAAGACGAGTTGTATGTGATGCAACCAGAAGGTTTTATCAATCCTAAAGGTGCTAACAAATTGTGCAAGCTCCAGCGATCCCTCTATGGACTGGTGCAAGCATCTCGGAGTTGGAATATACGCTTTGATGAGTTGATCAAAGCATATGGTTTTATACAGACTTTTGGAGAAGCCTGTATTTACAAGAAAGTGAGTGGGAGCTGTGTAACATTTCTAAAACTATATGTAGATGACATATTGTTAATTGGAAATGATATAGAAATTCTGGATAGCATAAAAGGATACTTGAGTAAGAGTTTTTCAAAGAAAGACCTCGGTGAAGCTGCTTACACATTGAGCATCAAGATCTATAGAGATAGATCAAGACGCTTGATAAGATTTTGTCAATGAGTCCATACCTTGATAAGATTTTGAAGTAGTTCAAAATGGAACAGTCAAAGAAGGAGTTCTTGCCTGTGTTGCAAGGTGTGAAGTTGAATAAGACTCAAAACCCGATCATGGCAGAAAATAGAAAGATAATGAAAAATCATTCCCTATGCCTCAGTCATAGGTTCTATAAAGTATGCTATGTTGTGTACCAGACCTATTGTATGTCTTGCTCTGAGTTTGGCAAGGGAGTACAATTTTGATCTAAGATTAGATCACTAGACAGCGTCAAGAATATCCTTAGTGAGGACTACGGAAATATTTCTCGATTATGGAGGTGATAAAAGAGCTCATTGTAAAAGTTACATCGATGCAAACTTTTTACACCGATCCAGATGACTCTAAGTCTCAATATGGATACATATTGAAAGTGCGAGCAATTAGCTAGAGTAGCTCCATGCAGAGCATTGTAGACATAGAAAATTTGCAAAGTACATACAACTCTAAATGTGACAGACCCGTTGACTAAGCTTCTCTCACGAGCAAAACATGATCATAACTTAGTACTCTTTGGGTGTTAATCACATAGCAATGTGAACTAGATATTGACTCTAGTAAACCTTTGGGTGTTGGCCACATGACAATGTGAACTATGGGTGTTAATCACATGCAGATGTGAATATTAGTGTTAAATCACATGGTGATGTGAACTAGATTATTGACTCTAGTGCAAGTGGGAAACTGAAGGAAATATGCCCTAGAGGCAATAATAAAGTTATTATTTATTTCCTTGTATTATGATAAAAGTTTATTATTCATGCTAGAATTGTATTAACCGGAAACATGATACATGTGTGAATACATACACAAACATATTGTCACTAGTATGCCTCTACTAGACTAGCTCATTAATCAAAGATGGTTATGTTTCCTAACCATAGACATGAGTTGTCATTTGATTAACGGGATCACATCATTAGTAGAATGATGTGATTGACATGACCCATTCCGTTAGCTTAGCACTTGATCGTTTAGTATGTTGCTATTGCTTTCTTCATGACTTATACATGTTACAACTATGAGATTATGCAACTCCCGTTTACCGGAGGAACACTTTGTGTGCTACCAAACGTCACAACGTAACTGGGTGATTATAAAGGAGCTCTGCAGGTGTCTCCAAAGGTACATGTTGAGTTGGCGTATTTCAAGATTAGGTTTTGTCACTCCGATTGTCGGAGAGGTATCTCTGGGCCCTCTCGGTAATGCACATCACTATAAGCCTTGCAAGCAATGTAGTGAATGAGTTAGTTACGGAATGATGTATTACATAACGAGTAAAGAGACTTGCTGATAATGAGATTGAACTAGGTATTGAGATACCGACGATCGAATCTCGGGCAAGTAACATACCGATGACAAAGGAAACAACGTATGTTGTTATGCGGTTTGACCGATAAAGATCTTTGTAGAATATGTAGGAGCCAATATGAGCATCCAGGTTCCGCTATTGGTTATTGACCGGAAACGTGTTTTGGTCATGTCTACATAGTTCTCGAACCCGTAGGGTCCGCATGCTTAAGGTTTCGATGACAATTTTATTATGGGTTTATGAGTTTTGATGTACCGAAGGAGTTCGGAGTCCTGGATGAGATCGGGGACATGACGAGGAGTCTCGAAATGGTCGAGACGTAAAGATCGATATATTGGACAACTATATTCAGACATCGTAAAGGTTCCGAGTGGTTCGGGTATTTTTCAGAGTACCGGGGAGTTACGGGAATACGGGGGAAGAAGTATATGGGCCTTATTGGGCTTTAGGGGAGAGAGAGAGGCAGGCCGCGCGCCCCCCAATGACTAGTCCGAATTGGACTAGGGGGAGGGGCGGCGCCCCTCCTTCCTTCTCTTCCCTCTCCCCCTTCCTTGTCTCCTACTCCTACTACATGGATGGGGAGAAATCCTACTCCCGGTGGGAGTAGGACTCCTCCAGGGCGCGCCATAGGGGCCGGCCCTCTCCCCCTCCTCCACTCCTTTATATACGGGGACAGGGGGGCACCTCTAGACAGAACAACAATTGATCTCTTGATCTCTTAGCCGTGTGCGGTGCCCCCCTCCACCATAGTCCTCCTCGATAATATTGTAGCGGTGCTTAGGCGAATTCCTGCGACGGTAGAACATCAAGATCATCACCACGCCATCATGCCGATGGAACTCTCTCTCAACACTCGGCTGGATCGGAGTTCGAGGGACGTTATCGAGCTGAACGTGTGCTAGAACTCGGAGGTGCCATAGTTTCGGTGCTTGATCGGTCGGGCCATGAAGACGTACGACTACATCAACCGTGTTGTTCTAACGCTTTCACTTTCGGTCTATGAGGGTACGTGGAAAACACTCTCCCCTCTCGTTGCTATGCATCACCATGATCTTGCATGTGCGTAGGAATTTTTTTGAAATTACTACGTTCCCCAATAGAGGATATCCCTCAACTTGCGACGGATGAGAATGAGATCTTATCCGCACCGTTTTTGGACAAAGAGGTGTTTGAGGCGATTTCACAGATGAAGAATAATAAAGCTCCTGGGCCAGATGGCTTTCCGACAGAGTTTTATAAAAAGTGCTGACATATTATTAAGGGTGATTTGCTTCCAACATTCCATGATTTGTTTTCTGGGCGCTTGCAGCTATTTCACTTAAATTTTGGAACGATAACTTTGCTCCCTAAGAAGACATGGGCGGTATGGATTGAGCAGTTCCGGTCGATATGTCTTCTTATCGTTAGTTTTAAAATCTTCACCAAGGTGGGGACTAATAGGTTGACACAGATTGCACACAGTGTGGTGCAACCATCTCAAACAGCCTTCATGCCGGACAGAAACATCCTTTAAGGGGATGTGGTCCTTCATGAAATGCTCCATGAGATCCACACGAAAAAACTAGATGGGGTGGTTTTTAAGGTGGATTTTGAGAAAGCGTACGATAAGGTTAAGTGGCCATTTCTTCAGTAGGCCTTGCGGATGAAAGGATTCGATCAATCCAGGAGAGAGCAGTTAGATTCTTTCACGCAAAAAGGCAGTGTCGAAATAAAAGTGAATGGTGATATAGGTCATTATTTCCAGACACACAAGGGTCTAAGACAGGGAGACCCGATGTAACCTATCTTGTTCAACATAGTGGTAGACATGTTGACAATTCTGATAGGAAGAGCTAAAGAAAATGGGCAAGTAGGTGGTCTCATCCCGCATCTAGTGGATGATGCAGTGTCCATTCTGCAGTACGCGAATGATACTATCATCTTCATGGAGAATGATCTGGCGAAAGCAAGAAATACGAAGCTTGTGTTATGCTTATTCGAGTAGTTGTCGGGGTTAAAGATTAACTTCCATAAAAGTGAATTGTCCTACTTTGGAAGAGCTAAATACGAACAAGAAGCTTACAGACAACTGTTTGGATGTGGGTTGGGCTCGCTGCCTTTCACATATCTGGGCATACCGATTCACCATCGCAAGCTCTCTAACAAAGAATGGAAGTGCATTGAAGATCGATTTGAAAATAAACTAAGTTGCTGGAAGGGCAAACTTGTGTCATATGGAGGCCGACTAATTCTCATTAATTCGGTGCTCACGAGTATGCCAATGTTTCTCTTATCCTTCTTTGAGGTACGAGTAGGGGTACAGAAAAGATTGGACTTCTATCGATCGCGTTTTTTCTGGTAGAGTGATGAGTTAAAACAGAAATACAGACTTACTAAATGGGATATTATTTGTAGGCCAAAGGACCAAGGTGGTATTGGCATTGAAAATTTAGAGGTGAAGAACAGGTGCTTACTCAGCAAGTGGCTGTACAAGTTATCTGTAGAGACCGATGCCACATGGGCCCATATTTTGCGTAATAAGTACCTTCATTCTAAGACCTTATCACATGTGATAGTCAGACCAACCGATTCGCCTTTTTGGAAAGGATTGATGAGAGTGAAATCAGCCTTCTTCCATAGGACAAAGTTTATTGTTGGTAATGGTACTTCCATGAGATTCTACGAGGATACATGGCTAGGAGAGACGCCTTTAGCTATCCAATATCCTTATCTCTATAATATTGTTCAGCGTAGATATGCTTATGTTGCAACAATATTACAGTCCAATCCTCTAAATATTCAATTCAGAAGGACTTTAGCGGGAAACCGTTGGGAAGCTTGGCTCCATCTTGTTAGAAGATTGATCGATGTCCACCTTTCTCAACAGCCAGATCAGTTGCATTGGAAACTAACCAAGAATGGAGTTTTTTTTGGTAAAATCCATGTATTTGGATATTATCAACTCGGCCTCTATCCCTCGATCTGTGCATATTTGGAAAGTCAAAGTGCCCTTAAGAATTAAAGTGTTCATGTGGTTTGTCCACAAACAAGTCATTCTTACTAAGGACAATTTGGCAAAACGTAACTGGTCAGGATCTCGAAGGTGTAGCTTCTGTGATCATGATGAATGTATCAAACAACTCTTTCTTGAGTGCCCAATGGCCAAAATTTTATGGCGGTCTGTCCATATAGCGTTTAACATTTATCCTCCTACTAGCATCCACACGTTATTTGGGATGTGACTAAATGGAGTTGAGATAGAAACAACGAGACACATCCGTGTAGGCGTATGTGCTTTATTATGGGCTATATGGAACTGCATGAATGATCTGGTTTTTAATAGAACAACAAATATTCATTTCTTGCATGTTATCTTCCGGTCCACTACGTTGATCCGTATGTGGTCGCTACTCACTCTGATGGATGCTAGGGAGTGTATGGTTACTGGGTCTATCCGCTGGGAGACGGTAGCACGGGCTATCTAATACGTCTCCAACGTATCTATAATTTATGAAGTATTCATGCCATGTTTACAATAGTTTTATATGATTTTGGTATGATTTGATTAGAACTAACCCAGACTGATGCTGTTTTTAGCACAACTACTGTGGTGTTGTTTTTGTGTAGAAATAAAAGTTCTCGAAACGCGCTGGAAATCAACGAAGATTTTTTCTGGAAAATATGAAAAATACTGGAACAAAAATCTACCGAAGGGGGGTCCCGTGGGCCCCACGAGGGTGGGGGCCGCCCCCTGCCTCGTGGACTCCCCGAGCGCCCCCTGACGTGAAACCAATGCCAACTACTCCTATAAATACAGAAACCTTCGGGAAATAACCTAGATCGGTAGTTCCGCCGCCGCAAGCCTCTGTAGCCACGAAAAATCAATCTAGGTCCTCTCTGGCACCCTGCCGGAGGGGGTCATCATCACCAGAGGCCATGTGGAAAGATCTCGAAGAGGCCATCATCGCCATGAAGGCCAAGGACCAGAGGAGGACCCTCTCCCCATCCAGGGGGAGGCCATGGAGGAGGAAGCACAAGCGGGAGGACCTCTCCTCCTCTCTCTCGGTGGCACAGAAGTGCCATCGGGAGGGGAATCATCGCCGCGGTGATCGTCTTCATCAACATCACCATCATCATCACCATCCTCATCTCTTTTACACGGTCCACTCTCCCGCACCCCACTATAATCCCTACTTGAACATGGTGCTTTATGCCACATATTATGATCCAATGGTGTGTTGCCATCCTATGATGTTTTGAGTAGATATCTTTTGTCTTTGGGTTGATTGATGATCTAGATTGGTACGAGTTGTATGTTTTATTTTGGTGCTGTCCTATGGTGTCCTCCGTGTCGCGCAAGCGTGAGGGATTCCCGTTGTAGGATGTTGCAATATGTCCATGGTTTACTTATTGTCTGTGTTGCGTGAGTGACTGAAACACAAACACGGATAAGTGGGACATGGCGTATGGGAATAAAGGGGACTTGATGCTTTAATGCTATGGTTGGGTTTTACCTTAATGATCTTTAGTAGTTGTAGATGCTTGCTAGAGTTCCAATCATAAGTGCAAATGATCCAAGAAGAGAAAGTATGTTAGCTTATCCCTTTCCCTCATATGAAATTGCAATGACGACTACCAGTCTTGTTAACAATTGCCTAGGATAATTCCGCACACAGATCCATCATTATTCCACACTCGCTATTTATAATATTTAGTAATATATTATAACTTTATGATAACAGCGCCTACTTTTATATTTTAGCTCTCTGATATCATGCAAAGGTAGCCTCTTCATACCCACAACGTAGTTTTATTTCTCGTTTCTAGTTGGAAGCAAACGTTCGGTGTACGTAGAGTCGTATCAGTGGCAAATAGGGCTTGAGAGAATATTGATCTTACCTTTAGCTCCTTGTGGGTTCGACACTCCATACTTATCACTTCCACCTTTGGAAATTGCTACGATGATTCCCTGCACTTGGGGATTATCAAGCTCTTTTCTGGCGCCATTGCCGAGGAGCAATAGCGTGAGGTTAATATTCTCGTGTGTGCTTGTTTGCTTTCTTCACTAAGTAGATTTTGTTTTTCCTCTTTGTTTCTGTTTAGTTGTGGGTGAAAATTAAAAAAAATAAAGAATGAAAATACGAAAAAAAATTACTTGCCTCTCATGCCTAAAAAGTTTTTCAAAAAGAGAAGTGATTGGAAAGTTATGCATTGAAGAAGTGAGGGTCGACCTTGAGCACTTATGTTCATGCTCACGGAAACAATGTAGAATTTTTCATGGAAGTTTCTCTTTAAATAATTATCCCCTTGTATATATCCATTGTATTATAAAAATAATGTGCCAAGATTTGGTTTTAGGATGATTAGATTGCTTGTTTAGTATGTGCAGAACAAAAACAGAAACTTTGGCTGTAGAGCGTGATTTTACATTTTTTACTGGAAGGTCAAATGGGTCTGAAACTTTTTGCACATTACTTATGTACAAATTTTTCAAATTTTCATATTTATTTCATAATTTTTGGAGTTACATAAGTTTACTAAACTTCCAGATTACTACAGACTGTCCTATTTTTGACAGATTCTGTTTTTCGCGTGTTGTTTGCTTATTTTGATGAATCTATGGCTAGTATCGGGGGGTATGGACATATAAATAAAGAATGAGTTCATTACAGTACCTTAAAGTGGTAGTTTGCTTTATTACACTAATGGATCTCACAAAGTTTTTGTTAAAGTTTTGTGTGGATGAAGTGTTCGAAGATCGAGGAGCTATCAATATGAGAAGAATAAAGAGAGGCAAGAGTTCAAGCTTGGGGATGCCCAAGGCACCCCAAGTAAATATTTCAAAGGATACTCAAGCATCTAAGCTTGGGGATGCCCTGGTTGGCATCCCATCTTTCTTCTTCAACAAATATCGGTATACCTTGGTTTTTGTTTTGTTCACATGATTTGTGTCCTTTGCATTTTTGTTTTTATTTTTCTTTAAGAACCATGGTATTATGTGATAGACCTTAATTGATTTATAGAATACTTCATGTGCTTCACTTAAATCTTTTAAGTATGATCTTATAGAATTGCTCTTTGTGCTTCACTTAAATCATTTGAGTATGGTTTTATAGAATGCTTCGTGTGTTTCACTTATATATTTTGAGCTTGGATATTGGTTAGTCTATATTAATTGTAGAATGCTCCATGAACTTAACTTATATCTTTTGGAGTATGAATAATACTATCATCTAAAAGTGGGTTTGGAAGAGTGTCAACTTTAGGAATTAGTGATCCCACTATTCCGAATGAGAAGAATTTTGCTTATGTGGAGAGTAGAAAAATTTCTATGCTTGTAGATCATGAAAACAATGCTTTATGTGATGATTATATTGTTGAATTAATTCATTATTCTACTTAAAATTATTATGAGAGAGTAATTTATGCTTGTAGGAGTTGCAATAATACCAAGTTTCCTCTCTATGTACTTAAAGTTTTGAAGTTATACTTGTTTTGCCTTCCTATGCTAGTTGATTCTTGTTCCTATAAATTATGTACTCACAAAATCCCTAGGCTTAGGAATTGGGTTAGATTTAAATGTGCTAGTCATATTCTTCATGATGCTCTCTCTATGTTTCAATTCTTTTCTTTTATGTGAGCACCATTGAAATCATCATGCCTAGCTAATAGGCATTAAAGAAAAGCGCTTGTTGGGAGACAACCCAATATTTACCCTTACTGTGTTTGTGTGTTTACATGATTAATCTACTGTAGTAATCATGTTTTATAGCTTTTTGTTTCAATAAAGTGCCAAGTAAGACTTTTGGGAAGACATGGGTGAAGTCTTTGCATCTTGCTGTAAAAAACAGAAACTTTGTGCTCACGAGAATAGATGCCATTTTTACTAGAGAGTGATTTTAGGTTGATTCTTTTTGAAGATGATTAATAGACAAATTCCTAAAGTCCACAAATTTATTTAATAATTTTTGGAGTAGAAAAAGTATGGTTGCTGTTCAGATCATTACAGACTGATCTGTTTCTGACAGATCCTGTTTTCATTGCATAGTTTGCTTGTTTTCTAGTTTCTATGACTTATATTTATCAATATTAATTTAGAAATGATATGGTATAGTAGGCATTGTGTGAGAACAGTTATGAAACTTGTCTTTGACAGTACCGAAGTGAATGGTTTACTCTTTATCATACTAACCTATCTCACGAAGTTCCGTTAAGTTTTATGTGATTGAAGTTTTCAAGCTTTGGGTGAGATATCGATATGAGGAGAATAAGGAGTGTAAATACCCTAAGATTGGGGATGCCCAAGGCACCCCATGGTAATATTCAAGGAAGACTCAAGCGCCTAAGCTTGGGGATGTCCCGGAAGGCGTCCCCTCTTTCGTCTTCGAAACTATCGATATGCCTTACTCGGAGCTATATTTTTATTCGTCACATGATATGTGTTTTGCTTGGAGCTTATTTTCAATTTTTCTTGCTGTTTGAATAAAATCATTGGATCTGAAATATTGAATAAAAAAAGAATCCTCCCATGGCTAGTTAATTATTTGACTACTCAGTGTTCTTCACTTATATCTTTCGGAGTAGTTTGTCACTTGCTCACGTGCTTCACGTATATCCTATGACTAAATGGTTGAATGAATTGAATATCATAAATATGAATTTATATATGTTTCATATGCTTATACCATGGGGAGTAATGACTTCACACAGAATAAGTATATGTAGTAAACTTATTGAAAGTTAGCAAACGCAGAATTGGTCACTTGAACAATTCATGAAAGAATATTGAAGGAAGGGAGATTTCACATATAAATATGACATGCTAAAAAGTTGATGTTGGACAAGGAAGACAACTTAATGGGTTATGTTTTCCTATATCCAAAACGTTATATTGTCTTGGATCATCCAACATGTTGGGTTTGCCTTTCCCTCTCATGCTAGCCAAATTCTTTGCACCAAGTAGAAATAATACTTCACACAGAATAAGTATAGGTAGTAAACTTATTGAAAGTTAGCAAACACAAAATTGGTCCATCACTGAGGGAAATACCAATCGTCACTATACTGCATCATCCCTTCCTCTTTGGGGAAATACCGACGTAGTTCTAGCAGACATCAAAAGGAATTTCTGGCACCATTGCCGGGGAGGATCTTCAACATCAACCAGGTTCCTAATCACAAATGTCATCTCCTCGCAATTTACAGTATTTGACATTTGCCTCTCGTTTTCCTCTCCCCCACTTCACAAGAATTTGCTGTTTTATTCGCCCTCTTTTTCGTTCACCGTTTTCTCGTAAGATCTGTTTTTTGAGTGCAATCTTGTTGCGTAGTCGTCATGACTCAAGAGAACACCAATTTGTGTGATTTCTCAAATACCAACAACAATGATTTTATTAGCACTCGAATTACTCCTCCCGCCACTAGTGCTGAGTCTTGTGATATTAATACTGCTTTGCTGAATCTTGTCATGAAAGATCAATTTCCCGGTACTCCTAATGAGTATGATGCGTCCCATCTTAACACATTCATGGAATTATGCGATATGCAAAAGAAAAAAAATATGTGGACAATGATGTTGTGAAGTTGAAATTATTTCTGTTTTCTTTGCGAGATCGTGCAAAAATTTGGTTTTCTTCTTTGCCTCGCAGTAGTATTGATTCTTGGAACAAGTGCAAAGGTGCTTTTATCACTAAGTATTTTCCGCCCGCAAAAATTATTTCCCTTAGAACCCAGATCATGAATTTCAAGCAACCTGAACATGAGCATGTTGCACAATCTTGGGAAAGGATGAAATTGATGCTAAGGAATTGCCCAACTCATGGGCTAAATCTTTGGATGATCATACAAAATTTTTATGCGGGATTGAATTTTGTTTCTTGTAATCTTTTAGATTCCACCACAGGGGGTACTTTTACGGAAATTACTTTGGGTGAAGCTAATAAATATCTAGACAACATTATGGCAAATTACTCGCAATGGCATACCGAAAGAGCTCCTACTAGTAAAAAAGTCAATTCGGTAGAAGAAATAAATTCTTTGAGTGAATAAGTTGATGCTCTTATGAAGTTGGTTGCTAATAAAAGTGCTCCTATTGATTTTAATTATGTGACTTTGTCTACTTTGATTGGGCAAAATAGTGATGCCATAGATGTGAATTTTGTCTCGCGAAATAATTTCAACAACAATGCTTAAAGAGGTAATTTTAATCCTAGGACATTTACTAGTAATTCCTCTAATAATTATGGTTATTCCTATGGTAATCCCACCTAAAATAATAATAGAAACACCTCTGATCTTGAGAACAATATTAAATAATTTATTAATACGCAAAAGGCTTTCAACACTTCGATAGAAGAAAAGTTGAATAAAATTGATGATTTGTCTAGAAGTGTTGGTAGAATTACTCATGATGTAGAAACTCTCAAGATGAAAAATTTTGTGCCTAAAGTTGAAGAATCAATTAAAGCTCTTTATGTTTCTATGGATGAAAGTAAGAAAAGAACCGCTATGCTTAGAGCTAAAAGAGAATTTTTAGAAAAAGTGTTTTCTAGTAATTACTATCATAAAAGTGATGAAGATCTTAAAGTGATTGGTGCTTCTTCTGTTGATTCTTTGTTTAGTAAATTTAAGATTGATGAAAAAGGGACTGGAGAAGAGTCAACTTTAGTTAGAAGGCGTCCTTATGATTCGGAGGGTGAAAATCTTGTTGAAAAAATTGATAAAAGTGGGTTTGAAGAGGTTAAGACTTTAAGTAGTGATGTGCCCACTATTTTGGATTACAAAGACTTTAATTATGATAGTTGATATTTGATTGATTGTATTTCTTTGTTGCAATCCATGATAAATTTACCCCATGCTTATGAATAAAATAAAACTTTTACAAAAACATATTGTTGATGCCATGATGAAGGCTTTTGAAGAAAAGTTGGAATTAGAAGTTTCAATCCCTCGAAAATTGCATGATGAATGGGAACCTAATATCAAAGTAAAGATTAAAATTTATGAGTGTTTTGCTTTATGTGACTTGGGTGCTAGTGTTTCTACAATTCCGAAATCTTTATGGGATGTGCTTGGTCTTACCTAAATTGAAGAATGCTCTTTAAATTTGCACTTAGCAAATTCTACTATTAAAAAGCCTATGGGAAGAATTAATGATGTTCTTATTCTTGAAAATAGTAATTATGTGCCCATAGATTTTATTGTTCTTGATATTGATTGCAATCCGTCTTGTCCAACTATTCTTGGTAGACCGTTTTTGCGTACTATTGGTGCCGTGATTGATATGAAAGAGGGAATATTAAATTTCAATTTCCACTAAGGAAGGGAATGGAACACTTCCATAGAACAAGAATTAGGTCACCATATGAATCAATCATGATGGAATCTTATGGATCTAGAACCAAAGATGACAACACTTAGATCCTACGCATTATGCCTAGCTAGGGGCGTAAAACAGTAGCGCTTGTTGGGAGGCAACCCAATGAATAAAATTTATTTTGCCTTTTGCTTTCTGTTCTTGAGTGTTAGCACAATTACGCTACTATTATGATTGTGTTTTTTGTGTTTTAATTAGTGTTTGTTCCAAGCAAGGACTTTGGGAAGACTTGGGTGAAAGTTTATTTGATCTTGCTGAAAAACAGAAATTTTGCGCTCACGAGATTATTTGTCATTTTTTACAGAAGAATTCTTTTAAGTTGATTATTTTTGCAGAAGATTAATAGACAAGTTACTTATGTCACCAATTTATTTCATAATTTTTGGAGTTACAGAAGTATTCGACATATTCACATTTCTGCATACTGTTCTGTTTTTGACAGATTCTATTTTCTTTGCATTCTGTGCTTGTTTTGATGATTCTATGGTTTTCTTTGATGAGTTTTTGCCATAGAAAATTTGGAATATAGTAGATATAATGAAAAAACAAAATAAGAATAGGTTTGCTATATTACTTATAGTAGTGGTTTGGTTTCTTATACTAACGGATCTCACGAAGGTTTTGTTTGAGTTTTGTGTGAGTGAAGTTTTCAAGTTTTGGGTTATCTTATGATGGACGAAGGAATAAAGATAATAAAAAGGCAAAGATTGGGGATGCACAAGGCACCCCAAGATAATATGCAAAGAAGTAGCAAGCAACTAAGCTTGGGGATGCCCCTGAGTGGCATCCCCGCTTTCTTCTAACAACCATCGGTATTTTACTTGAAACTATATTTTTATTCATCACATGATATGAGGTTTCCTTGGAGCGTCTTGTATGATATGAGTCTTTTCTTGTTTTGCTTTGTGTTTTAAGTGTTGAATCCTTGCTGGACACACCCTTTTGAGAGAGCCAAAAATTATGCTATGCATGCTCTCATGCTTCACTTAGATTTATTTGGGAGTTAGTAAAGTTTTAAGAAATTCTCTCTTGCTTCACTTAGATTATTTTGAGAGAAAGAAAAAAAAATTATACTCATGATTTCACTTAAATTTGTTTGAGCTTATCAAAAGCAACATATGAAAATAGTCCCAAAGTGATAAATATCCAAGGAGGATATAATAAGAACTTTCAAGAAGATCTTTGGACAAAATAAACTTGATTCTTAGTAATGGTTTTGAGATATGACGATATGATATGTGAGTCATGTTGATGAGTAATTGTGCTTTAGTAAGAATATTGATGTTAAGGTTTGTGATTCCCTATGCAAGCAGAAAAGTCAATAGTTATGCAATGAAATTTATATCGTACTTATGGTGCATTATTCGGTGTTACTTATACTTAATGCCTGGGTACGAGATTTTTTGCTTTTTGGTTGGTCGCTTCTCAATCTTTTTGCTAGCCTTCATTTTGAACTAAGTATGATAACTACTTATGCATCCAAAACCCTTTAAACCAATTTTGCCATATGAGTCCACTATACCTACCTATATGCGTTATTTCCATGCCGTTCTAAGCAAATTTGCATGTGCCAACTCTAATTTTCAAAATAAACTTCTCTTTTGTGTGCTCTACCGCTCGCGAGGCGGAGAAGGGTGACCAATATTTTCCATGCTAGATGTGTTATTCTCACGATGAGTGTTTATTCAGTTGTCATTGCACAAGAGTCCGACAAAGGTATTAGGGATGCCCAGTCCCAAAATGAAAAATGAATTTACTTTATGTTGTCAAATAATAAATTCCTTGGAAAGTGTTGGTATGGAGGGCACCCATGGATACGGTTATCCATGGAAAGTGAAAGTAAAGGTGGAAAAAGAAATAAACTTTATTTTCTGTTTGGGAACTGCCTATGATGTATCTAGCACGGGAAGTGTTGGGATCTCTAAGTCGTTTTCGTTGGTGGGAAAAGTATGCTTCTCCAAAATGTTTTTATCTCTCAATTTAAGCTTTGAGCTCTGGCACCTCTACAAATCCCTACTTCCCTCCGCGAAGGGCCTTTCTTTTACTTATGCAATTTTTATTTTGAATTTGAGTCTCCATCTTCTCTTATAAAGCACCAACTAAGGGGAACTATGATCGTATTTGAGCATTGGGTGTAGCTAATATTCAAGTGTGTTTCATGAATGGATCAATGATTGAGCATAATGGGCTACAGATAACTTGCTTTAGTGTTGATATTTTGAAAGACATGGTTGCTTGTTGGTATGCTTGAGTAAAGTCTTCATGTCAAAACTAGGCTATTGCTTTGAATCATATAAAAGTCCATATGTCCATGCTATAAAGAAAAGAAATGTGATGAACATGTTAGGCAGCATTCCACATCAAAAATTCTGTTTTTATCATTTACCTACTCGAGGACGAGCAGTAATTAAGCTTGGGGATGCTGATACGTCTCCAACGTATCTATAATTTTGATTGTTCCATGTTGTTATATTATCATTCTTGGATGTTTTACAATCATTTTATTGTCATTTTATATCATTTTTTGGTACTAACCTATTAACATAGTGCCTAGTGCCAGTTGTTGTTTTCTGCATGTATTTTACATTGCAGGAAATCAATACCAAATGGAGTCCAAACGCAGCGAAACTTTTTGAGGATTTTTTTGGGCTAGAAGACATCCAGTGGGCCAAGGCTGCACCTGGGGGTGCCTCGAGGAGGGCAGCACCCACCAGGGCGCGCCTGGAGGGACAGGCGCACCCAGGTGGGTTGTGTGCACCTTGGGTGCCCCCTGAACCGCCTGTTTGCTCTATAAATACCCCAATATTCCAGAAACCCTAGGGGAGTCGACGAAAACCAATTCTAGCCGCCGCAGAGTCCAGAACCACTAGATCCAATCTAGACACCATCACGGAGGGTTCACCACTTCCATTGGTGCCTCTCCGATGATGCGTGAGTAGTTCTTTGTAGACCTACGGGTCCGTAGTTAGTAGTTAGATGGCTTCCTCTCTCTCTCTCTCTCTCTCTCTCTCTTAATTATCAATACAATGGTCTCTTGGAGATCCATATGATGTAAGCCTTTTTGTGGTGTGTTTGTTGGGATCCGATGAACTTTGAGTTTATGATCATATCTATGTTTTTATCCATGAAAGTTATTTGAGTCTTCTTTGATCTCTTATATGCATGATTGGGTTTTGTTTGGCCAACTTGATCTATTCATCTTGCAATGAGAAGATGTGCTTCGTGATGGGTTTGACCTTACGGTGCTTGATCCCAGTGATAGAAGGGGAAACGACACATATGTATCCTTGCTATTAAGGATAACAAGATGGGGTCTATTTCTACATAAATAGATCTTGTTTACGTCACGTCATCATTTTTATTGCACTACTCCGTTTCTCCATGAACTTAATACACTAGATGCATGCTGGATAGCGGTCGATGTGTGGAGTAATAGTAGTAGATGCAGGTAGGAGTCGGTCTACTAATCTTGGATGTGATGCCTATATAATGATCATTGCCTGGATATCGTCATGATTATTTGAAGTTCTATCAATTGCCCAACAGTAATTGTTTTCCCACCGTTTGCTATTTTTCTCGAGAGAAGCCACTAGTGAAACCTACGGTCCCCGGGTCTCTTTTCATCATATTTTCCTTTGCGACCTATTTTCCTTTGCATTTATTTTCAGATCTATTAAACCAAAAATAAAAAAATAACTTGCTGCAATTTTATTTGATCCGCGATCTATTTATCCTATCTACCACTTTTACCTCACGTTATTTGCCTATCTTGAGGCGTTGTACCTGAAAGGGATTGACAACCCCTTTAACACGTCGGGTTGCGAGTATTTGTTATTTGTGTGTAGATGTTGTTTACGTGGTGTGAGGAGGTTCTCCTACTGGTTTGATAACCTTGGTCTCATAACTGAGGGAAATACGTACCGTCGCTATACTGGATGTGCCATCGCTAATGTTCAAAATAAATTTCTGTTTTTTGTGCTCTACTACTCACGAGGTGGTAAAGGGTAGCCAATATTTCCCATGCTAGATGTGTTATTCTCACGATGAGTGTTTATTCACTTGTCATTGCATGAGAGTACAGCAAAGGTACTAGGGATGCCCAATCCTGAAATGAATAAATGAATTTACTTTATGTTGTCAAATAATAAATTCCTTGGAAAGTGTTGGTATGGAGGGCACCCGTGGATACGGTTAGCCATGGAAAGTGAAAGTTATGGTGGAAAAAGGAATAAACTCATTTTCTGTTTGGGAACCGCCTATGATGTATCTAGCATGGAAAGTGTTGGATGCTCCAAGTCATTTTCGTTGGTAGGAAAAGTATGCCTCTCAAAAATAATTTCTTTTATCTCTCAATTTAAGCTTTGAGCTATGGCACCTCTACAATTCACTACTTCTCTCCGCGAAGGGCCTTTCTTTTACTTATGCAATTTTTATTTTGAATTTGAGTCTCCACCTTCTCTTATAAAGCACCAACTAAGGGGCACTATGATCGTATTTGAGCATTGGCTGTAGCTAATATTCGAGTATGTTTCATGAATGGATCAATGATTGAGCATGATGGGCTAGGGATAACTTTCTTTAGTGTTGATATTTTAAAAGACATGGTTGCTTGTTGGTATGCTTGAGTATTGAAGTCTTCATGTCAAAACTAGACTATTGCTTTGAATCATATAAAAGTCCATATGTCCATGCTATAAATGAAAGAAATGTGATGAACATGTTAGGCGGCATTCCACATCAAATTTTTTGTTTTTATCATTTACCTACTCGAGGACGAGCAGGAATTAAGCTTGGCGATGCTAATATGTCTCCAACATATCTATAATTTTTGATTGTTCCATGCTGTTATATTACCATTCTTGGATGTTTTACAATCATTTTATAGTCATTTTATATCATTTTTTGGTACTGACCTATTGACATAGTGCCCAGTGCCAGTTGCTATTTTCTGCATGTTTTTTGCATCGCAGGAAATCAATATCAAACGGAGTCCAAACGCAACGAAACACCTAGAGGATTTTTTTGGGCCAGAAGAAAGCCAATGGGCCAAGGAAGCACCTGGGGGCTGCTCGAGGGGAACAGCACCCACCAGGGCGCGCCAGGAGGCCCAAGCACGCCCAGGTGGGTGCTGCGCACCTCGGGTGCCCCCCGAACCGCCTCTTCGCTCTGTAAATACCACAATATTTTAGAAACCCTAGGGGAGTCGACAAAATATTGATCCAGCCGACGCAGAGTCCAGAACCATCTTATAGGAAATGGTTCGAAAATCGCTATTCCACCTTTTAGGTATCGTGAAAAGTGATACTTGTGAAGATCGTGCATTTCAGTCAAATTCAGATCCGTTTTTCAAGTCCATGATATAATATAACCAAATTGTATAGATCTTCCACCTGTTTGGCTAAGAAAGAATATCCAATCTAGACACCGTCATGGAGGGGTTCACCACTTCCATTGGTGCCTCTCCTATGATGCATGAGTAGTTCTTTGTAGACCTACGGGTCCGTATTTAGTAGCTAGATGGTTTCCTCTCTCTTTATTGATTATCAATACAATGGTCTCTTGGAGATCCATATGATGTAAGTCTTTTTGCGGTGTGTTCATTGGGATGTGATGAACTTTGAGTTTATGATCAGATCAATGTTTTTATCCAAGAAAGTTATTTGAGTCTTCTTTGATCTCTTATATGCATGATCGCTTATAGCCTCATATTTCTTCTGCGATATTTGGGTTTGTTTGGCCAACTTGATCTATTTATCTTGCAATGGGAAGAGGTGCTTTGTAGTGGGTTCGATCTTACGATGCTTGATCCCAGTGACAGAAGGGGAACCGACACGTATGTATCGTTGCTACTAAGGATAACATGATGAGATCTATATCTCCGCAATAGATAAACGGGTCTCGTGTACATCATGTCATCGTTCTTATTGCATTACTCCGTTTTCTCATGAACTTAATACACTAGATGCATGTTGGATAGCGGTCGATGTGTGGAGTAATAGTAGTAGATGCAGGCAGGAGTCGGTCTTCTAATCTTGGACATGATGCCTATATAATGATCATTGCCTGGATATCTTCATGATTATTTGAAGTTCTATCAATTGCCCAATAGTAATTGTTTTCCCACTGTTTGCTATTTTTCTTGAGAGAAGCCACTAGTGAAACCTACGGCCCCCGGGTCTCTTTTCATCATATTTGCCTTTGCAATCTATTTTCTCTTGCATTTATTTTCGGATCTATTAAACCAAAAATACCTTGCTGCAATTTGTTTGTTTCGCAATCTATTTATCCTATCTACCACTTTCAACTCACGTTATTTGCCTACCTTGAGGCGCCGTACCTGGAAGGTATTGACAACCCCTTTAACACGTCGGGTTGCGAGTATTTGTTATTTGTGTGCAGGTGCTGTTTTATGTGGTGTGAGGAGGTTCTTATACTGGTTCAATAACCTTGGTCTCATCACTGAGGGAAATACCTACCGTCGCTATATTGCATCATCCCTTCCTCTTTGGGGAAATACCGACGTAGTTCTAGCAGACATCACGTGCGAGCACCTTGAATGGTCCATCGGCTCTTGGAAGTAGCTTGGACTTACGCTCCTTGGGGAAGATGTCCTTGCAGAGATGTATCCATACTACACTACCGCAGGATGGTCCAAACGCGACACTACGATCAGAGACCCTTCGACGAATCTATGTGCGATGCCATAATCACAAACGGTGGTGTAAAAACCCGCCAAAAAAGGTGCAAAACATTTGCGATAACGGATGCATCAAACATAGTTCAGATTTAGTTGCGTGTGTGATGCAGGGCATACAGTTCATTCAATTAACTGTTTGGGATGAGGAGGAACTAAAGAAACGGGCAGCCAAATGAAGGTGTGTGCGATATACATCATACGGTTCACTAGGATGAATTGTGTGTGATTAGGCAACACAATGGAAGCGGTTAAACTGAACAAGGTGTGTGTGATACGCGACAAACAGGTCCATAATCAGAAATGTGTGCGAAGACCAATAATAACATAGACGATTGCTGCTAATAAGCCGTGTGATTTGCTCTGTCTACAGAAGAATAATATATATATATATATATATATATATAAAACTGAAATAAACATCCAATTACATAAGTGACTATACAGATCATTCGCACACACCTCAATAAACAATTGCATGCATTCTAAAGTAGGAGAAACGATCGTCTAGTCATCTACTTCATGTGACGCTCACACCACTGCTCTGTGGCTTGATCCCTCGTCTGGGGTAGGAAGAAGACACTTCCTCATGTCAACGATCCTCCTGTACATCTCGTAGCTTGTGTACGCATCCTTAGCCGCGTACTTGACATGTTGTTCATCAAGTCTCTCATGCCACACACAAGCCGACCGACAGTTGCGTCGCTGCGTAGAGAGCGGCCGTGTGCTACTACCTCCATCTAGTCTATAGTCCCCTTTATATTCTGTGCCATACATTGGCCTCAAATTTAACCAACAAAATGTTAATGCATGTTATAAAAATTATATAATTGGAAACTATGTTCAAATACAAATCCAACTATATAATCTTTGGCGACATGCATTCATATTTTATTAGTTAAATCATAATTATAAACCAGGACGGGGGTACAGTAGGTAATTAAACCGCAAACATTTTTTATTAACCGTGTGTGTACGTGGGCTTTCGTCCTCCTCTCGCACGTCTTGTCTCCCCGCTGTCGTAGACGGCTTATAGCGTAAGCTTGCGCAGCGCGCGGGGGCTTTCTTTTGGCCAAATGGTGGCACCAATGAATCGCCGGTGAGCCCGTTCTCGTGCAATCTCGCAGGTTCCCGCGCAAGCATCCCGCCCGACTCGGTGAAATGCCCCAAATCCCAATGCTTACCGGCCTGCTATATAAACCCTCACGGCCGGCTAGTCCTGCGTCGCATTTTCCCCTCCCTCCCTGTAGCTTATCTCGTCTGCTTCTCCCACAATCGCCAATGCACCGGTCCATCATCGTCGCTCAGCCACTCCACCGTCATCAGAGGACAGCTCCAGCTGGGAGTCTACACCGCGATGGCAGCGCAGTCCCCAGCGTAGTGTAAGTGTAGTGCGCGTGGCGTCCCTATTGGGTGTGCGCGGAACACCCACCACATGCTCCGCCGCTGCTGCCGTCGGCAGCTGTTTCCGGCCATCATTGCAGCAACACCACCGTCGAAAGCCAGGGCCATCGCCCTCTCCGCCGTCGCGGCCTGAAGGCGGGAGGTGGCCGTCGTGGCCGCCACCCCACTGCCAGCCACCATGGCCATCACCCGCTCCGCCACCGCAGCCCGAAGGCAGGAGGCGGTGGTCGTGGCCGCCACCCCATCATTGGCCGCCGTGGCTGCCAGCCCACCGTCGACCGCCGGGGTCATCACCCGCTCCACCACCACTGCCCGAAGGCGGGAGGCGGAGGTGGATACCCGCACGTGCGTTAGTGACCTTGCGCGCTACACCGAGTTCCCGTGGGAGGAGGAGGAGGGCCTCGTCGAGCATGCAAAGAGCCTTACCACGGCACACGCCACCTCTGAGGCGAGGAATCAGGAGATCTACTAGGAGAACCACCGCTTTGAGAGGGGTCGTCTGGAGTGGCAGAGGGCGTTCGAGGTGAGCATCGCTGAAGCTGCAGCAGCGGCAGGCACCGTATTGCAGTTGTCCAGCTCGTCGGTAGGCTCCTCCTCCTCTGCCTCTTACTGAGCGCGCTCGACAGAGGAGAGGCAACCGGAAGTAGTACAAAGCCCCTCCGTAGTAGTAGTATTTAGGGGCTATTTTGTTCAGTTCATCTGACTATAGATGTGGTGGAACTGTACAACATACTTAAAATTAGCTAGTTTCAGTATATGGTTGGCAACAATTGGGGAAAAGTTTGGTCGGTTCAGCTGTTGAGTTGAACTGTTTGTATAAATTAAGAACGACTGCTTAACATATGAATGAAATCTATGATTAATTACTAAATTTAGTTGCAAAAATGATCCTTCTGCGCCATGGCGTTGGTGGAGGTCTGCGGGAGGGAGGGGAATGGGAGGCGAACTGTAAGGTCGCCCATGTTAAGCAGCGGCTCGGGCGCCATTAATGGAGAGGAAGGTGGGCGGCCATGGAAGTCAAAGTGCTTGCTTACCAGTGAGCCTGCACAGCGTACAGCTCGCACGCTTCCCGGTGAGCCTACGCATCGGAGGACAACTTGCACGCCTCTCGGTCAGCATGCGCATCAGACTGCGCTCGCACACCTCCCGTTTAGTCAAGGTCAAGCAGCCGTCTACATGGCACCTCCTATCACCATTAAAACCAAGACACGTGGTGTCACGTGAATGGTTAATAGAATGCACATGGTTTGAATTATACAAACGTTTGAGATATTAAAGTGGTAGCTATTTTTTCAAAATGCCTTTGTTGGCTGTTATTCGAGTGCGCCTTCTCTCAAAATGGACACGAAAAATACCACAACATGTCGGGTGCCATTCCATGATAGCATGCCAAGTTTCATGAATTTCAGACGAGTTTTGGATTTACTAGAATTTAAAAACAAAGTATCTCAATGTTTTGCCGGCAATCAATGGTGCCCCGTTGTTTGAAATTCATTCCCATTTCTTGCATGGGACCTAAGCATGCAACCAAGGACACATATTTGTTTTTTCAACCAATTTATATGCACTAGAGCATGTGCATGTAGTTCAAATTTGAATTATGCACATAAATGCATTGAAAACTCAGTTAATACATAAAAATGTCCAAACAAACCCCAAAAAATCATGACAATTGACACAACACTCCCGTTATTCTATGTTGACACGAGAAATATTTTGAAAGCAATAAGAGGCAATGGATATCGTTTCGTCCCCAAAGGTGGGACGTTCCCTACCGAAACCATCATGCTTGTTGTGAGAAGCATATACCCAAACCTGCCCCAAATGGGACAAAAAATTTACCATGACATGTTGATGCCGCTCCATGATAGCATGCCAAGTTTCATGAATTTCAGACGAGTCTTGGATTTACTAGAATTTAAAAACCAGGTATCTCAATGTTTGCGACCATGTGACGGTGGCAGGGTGTTTGACATTCATTCCCATTTCTTGCATGGGACCTAAGAATGCAACCAAGAACACAGATTTGAATTTTCAACCAATTTATATGCATTAGATCAGGTGCATGCAGTTCAAATTTGAATTATGCACATGAATGCATTGAAAACTCAGTTAATGCATAAAAATGTCCAAACGAACCCCGAAAAATCATAAAAATTGACACAACACTCGTCTTATTCTACGTTGACACGAGAAATTTTTTGAAAGCAATAAGAGGCAATGGATATCATTTCGTCCCCAAAGGTGGGACGTTCCCTACCGAAACCATCATGCTTGTTGTGAGAAGCTCTGGTTTGTGAGAAGCATATACCCAAACCTGCCCCAAATAGGACAAAATTTTTACCACGACATGTTGATGGCGCTCCATGATAGCATGCCAAGTTTCATGAATTTCAGACGAGTTTTGGATTTACTAGAATTTAAAAACAAGGTATCTCAATGTTTGTGGCCGAGTGATGGTGGCAGGGTGTTTGACATTCATTCCCATTTCTTGCATGGGACCTAAGCATGCAACCAAGGACACAGATTTGAATTTTCAACCAATTTATATGCATTAGAGCATGTGCATGTAGTTCTAAATTCAATTACGCACATAAATGCATTGAAAACTTAATTAATGCATACAAATGTCCAAACGAACCCCAAAAAATCCCAAAAATTGACACAACACTCCTGTTGTTCTATGTTGACACGAGGAAAAAAATTTGAAACAGATAAGAGGCAATGGATATCGTTTCGTCAACAAAGGTAAAACGTTCCCTATCGAAACCATCATGCTTGTTGTGAGAAGCTATAGTTTGTGAGAATCATATACCCAAACCTGCCCCAAATGGGACAAAGAATTTACCACGAAATGTTGATGCTGCTCCATGATAGCATGCCAAGTTTCTTGAATTTCAAACAAGTTTTGGATTTACTAGAATTCAAAAATAAGGTATCTCAATGTTTGCGGCCGAGTGACAGTGGCAGGGTGTTTGACATTCATTCTCATTTCTTGCATGGGGCCTAAGCATGCAACCAAGGACACAGATTTGAATTTTCAACCAATTTATATGCATTAGAGCATGAGCATGTAATTCAAATTTGAATTATGCACATAAATGCATTGAAAACTTAATTATTGCATAAAAATGTCCAAACGAACCCGGAAAAATCCCAAAAATTGAAACAACACTCCTGTTGTTCTATGTTGACACTAGAAGAAAAATTACTCTTGAGAAGAGGCAATGGCTATCGTTTCGTCCAGAAAGGTGAAATGTTCCGTACCAAAACCATCAGGCTTGTTGTGAGAAGCTCTGGTTTGTGAGAAGCATATCCCCAAACCTGTCCCAAATGAGATAAAAAAATTTACCATGACATGTTGATACCACTCCATGATAGCATGCCAAGTTTCATGAATTTCAGATGAGCTTTGGATTTACTAGAATTTAAAAACCAGGTATCTCAATGTTTGCGGCCGAGTTATAGTGGCAGGGTGTTTGACATTCATTCCCATTTCTTGCGTGGGACCTATGCATGCAACCAAGGACACATATTTGAATTTTCAACCAATTTATATGCATTAGAGCATGTGCATGTAGTTCAAATTTTAATTATGCACATGAATGCATTGAAAAATCAGTTAATGCATAAAAAATGTCCAAATGAACCCCGAAAAATCACAAAAATTGACACAACACTCGTGTTGTTCTATGTTGACATGAGAATTTTCTGAAAGCAATAAGAGGCAATGGATATCGTTTTGTCCCCAAAGGTGGGACGTTCCCTATCGAAACCATCATGCTTGTTGTGAGAAGCTCTGCTTTGTGAGAAGCATATACCCAAACCTGCCCCAAATAGGACAAAAAATCTACCACGGCATGTTGATGCCGCTCCATGATAGCAGGCCAAGTTTCTTGAATTTCAAACGAGTTTTGGATTTACAAGAATTTAAAAACAAGGTATCTAAATGTTTGCGGCTGAGTGACGGTGGCAGAGTGTTTGACATTCATTCTCATTTCTTGCATGGGGCCTAAGCATGCAACCAAGGACACAGATTTGAATTTTCAACCAATTTATATGCATTAGAGCATGTGCATGTAGTTCAAATTTGAATTATGCACATAAATGCATTGAAAACTTAATTAATGCATAAAAATGTCCAAACGAACCCCAAAAATCCCAAAAATTGACACAACACTCCTGTTGTTCTATGTTGACACTAGGAGAAAAATTACTCTCGAGAAGAGGCAATGTCTATCGTTTCGTCCAGAAAGGTGAAATGTTCCGTACCAAAACCATCAGGCTTGTTGTGAGAAGCTCTGGTTTGTGAGAAGCATATCCCAAAACCTGTCCCAAATGAGATAAAAATTTACCATGACATGTTGATACCGCTCCATGATAGCATGCCAAGTTTCATGAATTTCAGACGAGCTTTGGATTTACTAGAATTAAAAAACCAGGTATCTCAATGTTTGCGGCCGAGTTACAGTGGCAGGGTGTTTGACATTCATTCCCATTTCTTGCGTGGGACCTATGCATGCAACCAAGGACACATATTTGAATTTTCAACCAATTTATATGACTTACAGCATGTACATGTAGTTCAAATTTGAATTATGCACATGAATGCATTGAAAACTCAGTTAATGCATAAAAATGTCCAAATGAACCCCGAAAAATCACAAAAATTGACACAACACTCGTGTTGTTCTATGTTGACATGAGAATTTTTTTGAAAGAAATAAGAGGCAATGGATATCGTTTCGTCCCCAAAGGTGGGACGTTCCCTATCGAAACCATCATGCTTATTGTGAGAAGCTCTGATTTGTGAGAAGCATATACCCAAACCTGCCCCAAATAGGACAAAAAATCTACCACGGCATGTTGATGCCGCTCCATGATAGCATGCCAAGTTTCATGAATTTCAGACAAGTTTTGGATTTATTAGAATTTAAAAACCAGGTATCTCAATGTTTGCAGCCGAGTGACAGTGGTAGGGTGTTTGACATTCATTCCCATTTCTTGCATGGGACCTAAGCATGCAACCAACAACACAAATTTGAATATTCAACCAATTATATGCATTAGAGCATGTGCATGTAGTTTTTGAATTATGCACATAAATGCATTGAAAACTCAGTTAATGCATAAAAATGTCCAAACGAACCCCGAAAAATCCCAAAAATTGACACAACACTCCTGTTGTTCTATGTTAACACTAGGAAAAAAATTTGAAATTGAGAAGAGGCAATGGATATTGTTTCGTCTAGAAAGGTGAAACGTTCCCTACCGAAACCATCAGGCTTGTTGTCAGAAGCTCTAGTTTGAGAAGCATATCCCCAAACCTTCCCCAAATGGGACAAAAAATTTAGCGTGGCTTGATGCCGCTCCATGACAACATGCCAAGTTTCATGAATTTCAGACGAGCTTTGGATTCATTAGAATTTAGAAACCAGGTATCTCAATGTTTGCGGCCGAGTGACGGTGACATGGTGTTTGACATTCATTCCCATTTCTTGCATGGGACCTAAGTATGCAACCAAGGACACATATTTGAATTTTAAACCAATTTATATGCATTAGATCATGTGCCTATAGTTCATATTTGAATTATGCACATGAATGCACAGAAAACCCAGTTAATGTATAAAAATGTCCAAGCGAACCCTGAAAAATCTCAAAAATTTACACAACACTCATGTTGTTCTATGTTGGCACTAGGAAAAAAAATTGGAAATCGAGAAGAGGCAATGGATATCGTTTCGTCTAGAAAGGTGAAACGTTCCCTACCGAAACCATCACACTTGTTGTGAGAAGCTCTGGTTTATGAGAAGCTTATACCCAAACCTACCCCACATGGGACAAAATTTTTACCACGGCATGTTGATGCCGCTCCATGATAGCATGCCAAGTTTCATGAATTTTAGACGACTTTTGGATTTACTAGAATTACAAAAGCAAGTACGTCGATGTTTCCTGGAGAGCCACGGTGCCGTGGTGTTCGAAACTCATCCCCATTCCTTGCATGGGACATAAGCATAAACCCATGGACACATATATGATTTTACAACCCATGTTGGTGCAACGGAGCATGTGCATGTAGTTTAATTTTGAATTGTGCACCTGAAATTGCTAGAAAATCAATTTAATGTATAAAATGTCCAAACGAACCCTGAATAATTCCAATTCTTTTACGACACACATATAGTTGCATGTTCACTTCAGATAAAAGGTCTAGCAATTCAAACACCATCCATTGCCGCTGTGAACCCATTATGTAATTCAAATCAAGATGAAAAATCAAGTAGATCCCACACAGTTTATTATCACCATGTGAGATGCAACACAAAATACCCTGGAGCACCGTCAGTTTATAGTATGCCTATGGCTTACGCGAGAAGGTGCGTCGGCTATAGTCCACAGCCGGCGTCTCAAGCACACTAGCTCACTCCCGAAATATCATTTCACTGTTAAATCGTCGCCAATGAAAGATGGGCACGTGGACCGCGTCGTGAGGGCAACTTTGATGGCCCACTCCGGCGGGAGCGCGTCCACAGCCACCATGCGCGTGCTAACAAGGTGCATGAGTGTGGCCGCAATCTGTGACCAAGCGGCCAAGGCAGCCCAAATGGCCGCTGTTGCTTCTCAGGTGGCGGCAGTAACATCTGCCTCGGGGATAGCAAGTGGCGAGAGTGGCACAGTAGCTGTCCGTTCCATAACGGTGGCCTTAGCCCTGATGGAGGCCGCCAACGACCATGTCGAGGCCGCCCACGCCCAGCTTGTGGCGGTCACCACACAAATCGAATGAAGCTTCTCCAACAACGGCCGACAACCCACGACCGAAGAGTTGGCAATCGCCGAGAGCGTTCGAGCAGCCGTCCGTTCCTCCGTCGCATACCTTGCGACGTTAGAGCCCGTCCAAGCCTAGATCTTGGCTGCCCACGCCCAGCTCATGGCGGCCTTTTCCAAAGAGATGGCGGACATGGATGGCGAGATGCTTGCCAAGTATGGTGCGATGGATGCCATGGAGCCCCTTCCCCAGGAGACCATCGGGCGCGAGCTAGAATGGAGGCGGTGGCGGAGATCGACGAGCACCAGCAGTAGTAGTACTCTTTGTTTTGTTTAACTAAGAGTTCCGGTCTTTAATTTGTTAGAGTAATGTTTAGGTCAGCTAGCTCTATTTAATTGCTGAGCTTGCTCGATTAAGAAGTGTGGGTGTGCTGTAGTCTCCTTTGTGTACCCAAATTATGCAATGACGTGGATGCCCACTGTAACCAAGGAAATTCGAACCAAAATTTTTGACGTTCAAACTCATCAAACACGGGTTAAGCTATCTAAATCGTTTGTGATGTTCACATATCGTACACAGTTAGGAATAAGGAACCGTGTCTCATGACACTTTGCGCGCTAGTTTTTTCGCTGAAGCGATTCCAAATTTTCAGCTTTCGCAGAAATATCTAACTCCCCGTCCCTCCCATTTACCAAAAGCCACATTTCCCCTGTTTCTACCTTCCTTTCCAAGTTAAAACCTTCACTCCTTGCTTGCAGCGCCGGCTCCTCGTCGGCGGCCCTCCTTCACGCTGCTCGACCTCGTCTATCCAGGCAGGTAATCCACACCCGACCCCATCCTCCTCCTCCTTCCATATCCCACATGCCCCGACTGCCAGCGCGACACCTTCCACCCAAATCACCGACCCCTCCACCAAATAAGTGCCGCCCTAAGCCATGGTGCATGTAGTATAGCCAGGATTTCAAGGAGCATTTGGCAGCGGAGAAGCACATCGCGGCCGGACGCACGGATGAGGTCGCGATGGCTGCCATTCATGCCGACCCCCAGATCTTGGAGGAGTACCTTGCCATTTGCTTGCTACCCCGGTTAAGCATGCTCAGTTTACCCGCTGCGTGTGCTGCTCCTACCTTTCCTTCACAAATTCTAGTGAATTGTGCTATCTAATTTTACCATGCAATCTGTTGCTCTAGTGTATATGTTCTATATGTCATGCAGTGTGGTTCTCACTTATTAGCTGTTTTGTTAATTAGTTGTCGTCTTCAGTTAACTATTTGGTTCAATTCTGCAAATGTGATGTTCAATTCTTTAGGCTGCAATTTTGTATTGTCTTCCATGTGAGAAATAAATCAAATTTATCTTTACAAAATACATGAGAAACGAATACAATTGCTATGTTTCCAAGTTGTCAAGCATGCTTGGTTTGGTTATACATTGTGCCATGTGGTGCTCAGTTAACGTTTGGTTCATTTGTATTGTGGTGTTTAGTTAACTGTTTGGTTCAATTCTGCAATGTGATGTTCAATTGTTGTGGGTGCATTCTGTTATTGTATACCATGTGAGGAATAAATTGAATTTGCTTGTAGTAAATACATGAGAAACAAATACAATTGCTATATTTCCAAGTTGTTAAGAATGCTTGGTTTGGTGAACTGTCTGATCTTCTATTAGGAGTATGTTATATTGTGCAATGTGGTGCTTAGTTAATGTTTGGTTCATTTGTTGTGGTGTTTAGTTAACTGCTTGGTTCAATTCTGCAATGCGATGTCCAATTGTCATGGGTAGAATTTTGTATAGTTGTGCATGTGAGGAATAAATCGAATTTGGCTGCACTTAATACATGAGAAACATATACAAGTGCTATATTTCCTAGTTCTTAATCATGCTTGGTTTGGAGAAATGGGTTTTCCATGTGGCTTGAATTAATATGATGAATCTGCAATGTGCTTATTTTTCATCAACATATTTTACTGATAGCATACGGACCCTTACTTAACCTGATGACTAACTACCTTATATGTGTTGCAGGGAAACAATGGGAAGCACCGAGGTTTACAATCGAGGTTAGCACATGCATGGTCCGTTGTCTAATAGCACATTATTGTGCAATTGCAGGAACCATTCTAATGTTTAGGTTTTTAACAATTTGGTCTTGCACATGTAGGTCCTGCTAACAGAGGTTTTGATCCACTGTTCGACCCTTTTTGCATATGGGGAAATGAGTTGTCCATGAATATCAATCAAGTCAAGAAACCCAGAAAGATTGTTAGGATAAAGAAATTAGCGACAAAAAACAACAAGATCTTTGTTTGCACAATGAAGAAGACATCAGTTCACTACAAGATGGTACTAATTATCATACCGTGCCTCTTTTTATTCCTTTGCCCCATTTCCAATATAGAGAAGATATTTATGCACATCCTTGTTTTCAGGCCTTTCCAAAGCAGTTCACAGATGATTACCTCTCAAACCACCTCTATGGTTAGGAGGCGAGGAAGGTTTTCATACTACACCCATAGTTCAATATTGAAGTGTTCCTGAAGAGGACGAAGGACGGACGGTCAATCATCCATAGGCACTAGCCTAAAGTTGCAAAGACCTTCAACATGAATGAAGGCTCAATATTCACCTTCCGCTTTAGCAGTTTTCCAGATAAGATGCATTTGTCTATATACCGTCTATTATGCTAATTTTGAAAGGTTCTACATGTTGCATGTGAAATTTGGTGCTGGTGCAGTTGTGTAATGGGGTAGCTGAGTGTTGAAGCTATGTCATGTTGTACTCTGGTGTATTTAAATTATGAAATCCTGCTTCCTTAATATGGAAATGAAATATATTATGTGCTTAATATGAATGTCAATCAGATTAATAAATGGATTATTAACAATAGGGCAATTAGCCTACTAATGGCGAATTAGCCTGCTAATTGGGTTTCGCTATTACAAACGGTTATTCAGAAAATACCGTGGGCGATGACCTCAGGCAACACACACAATTTCTAGGAATGAACCATGTTGGATCAATGAACAATCACACACGACCTTCTCTTGAAAACTGTTTGCGTTAGGCCACCTTGCGAAACGTTTACTACATAAAAACTGTGTGTGATGGATAGCCTTTGCCACATAGTTTCTTCTACGCATCATGTGTGATGCATTCAATAATGCAAACGATAAAATTGTTAATATCGTGTGCAATGGCAAAGCTATCACAAACGATTTAACGGGGAAAGTTGTGTGTGATGTACCTGTGAACGGAAACGTTTTCCTTGGAGCTACTATATGGGATGTACATATGAACGAAAACATTTAGCGGGGACTGACTATGTGGGATGTACTTGCGACCAGAAATAATTTCGCCTGTATAATTGTATTTTTTAGCTCTATTGTACGTATTACCGTATTTGAGTGCTCGTCGGTCGCACACGACCTCATTTTGCCGAGCATGTGTGCCAGGAGGGCATATCCCCGACGGTTTCTGGTTCGTGTGGGAAGGACCCTCCTATCACCGTCACTCAGTAGGCGATGATTCCAAATGCCGTCGCGGAAAGGGGTTAAAAATCGTTTGTATAGCACCAACGCGTACCAATGCTAGATCGCTCGGTTGGAACATCATCGGTGACTTGTTGATGTTGAGTTTGGTGGCGAGGCAGTGTACTTGACGCTCAATCGTGGAATGTGTTTGTTCATGCATCTTCTTAAGGTAGGTGGCTCTTGCGCTAGCGTCCATGTTCGCTCGTTCTTGTAGCGGTAGAGGAAGGATGTACAATGGAGACAAAAGGTTTAAGATGTAGACAACCTCGAAGGGGGACTTGCCGGTGGTAGAGTGTCTTGCACGGTTTTAGGCGTACTCGGCAATGGGTAAGCACTCCTCCCACTCATTGATGTTCTTCTTGATCAACACGCGTAGGAGAGTGGCGAGCTTCCGGTTGGTGATTCCGTTGGGTTGAGGACGCTACACCTTGGAGAAGAGTAGCTTGATTCCGAGATTGGCGCATAACGGCTTCCAAAAGTAGCTTAAGAACTTGACGTCTCAGTCCGACACAATTGTCTTTGGTACTCTGTGTAACCGCAAGATTTGCCTACAAAAAATATTTGCAACATGTAAAGCATCGTCTATCTTATTGCATGGGATAAAATGAGCCATTTTAGAGAATTGGTCCACAACAAAAAATATGGAATCCTTGCCATTTTGAGTCCTATGTAATCCAAGCACAAAATCCATGCTAATATCTTCGCATGGTTGAGGTGGAATAGGTAGTGGCATATGTAAACCATGAGATTGATATTGTGACTTAGCTTTGCGGCATGTAGAGCATCGGTTGGTGAAGCGTGAGACATCGCGGAACATCTTGGGCCAAAAGTAGTTCTTGGAGAGCGTGGCAAAAGTCTTGTCGCGTCCAAAGTGTCCCATGAGTCCGCCTCCATGAGCCTCTTGCAAAAGTAACAAACAAAGAGAAGACTCGGGAATCCATAGTTTGTTAGCTCTCATTAGTTAACCATCTTTGATATAATATCGTTCCCAAGAAGTATGCGTCACACACTTAGCAAAAGGAGTAGCAAACTCACATCGTGCTCATACAAGTCTTTGATATGTTCAAATCCAACAACATTCAATTCAAGTTGAGTAATTAACATGAATTTGCGGGAAATAGCATCCGCCACAACATTCTGCTTGCCCTTAATGTACTTGAACACGTAGGGGAAAGATTCAATAAATTCACTCCATTTAGCATGACGTTTATTCAACTTGGTTTGGCTTTTAAGGTACTTAAGTGTCTCATGATCGGTATGTATGACAAACTCATGTGGGCGAAGATAATGCTCCCAAACATGCAACACACGCACTAAAGCATACAATTCTTTGTCATATATGGGATAGTTAAGTTGAGAATCGGAGAGTTATTCACTAAAATATGCAATGGCTTGCTTTTCTTGCATCAAAACTTCACCAATTCCATTACCACTAGCATCACAATGAACCTCAAAGTTTTGTCAAAGTTAGGCAAAGCAAGAATCAGAACATGAAAATAAGCAATGATTTGAGCTCATCAAATGCGGTAGATTGCAAAGGTCCCCAAACAAAGGGTGCATTTTTCTTACTCGAGGAATGCAACGGTGTGGCAATAGTGCTGAAGTCTTTCACGAAGCGACGATAGAAACCCGCGAGGCCAAGAAAACTACGCACTTGTTGCAAATTTGTGGGTTGTGGCCAAGTTTTAATTGCTTCAATTTTTGACTCATCAACGTGAACACCCTTTCAAGAGACAACAAAACCCAAGAAAACAAGCTTGTCAACACCAAATGTGCATTTTTTTCATGTTGGCATAAAGACGTTCCTTGCAAAGAGTTCGTAAAACGGCCCTAACATGATTTACATGATTTTGATGGATTTGCTAAAAACAAGAATGTCGTCAAATAGACCACAACAAATACTCCAATGTATGGACGAAGCACAAAATGCATAAGACGCATGAAAGTATCGGGAGCTTCTGATAAACCCATAGGCATAACTAACCACTCGTACAAGCCAAATTTAGTTGTAAAAGCGGTTTCCATTCATCACCTTCTTGAATGCGTATTTGGTAATAGCCACTTTTAAGATCAATTTTTGAGAAAATGGTGGCACCGCTAAGCTCATCTAACATATCATCAAGGCGAGGAATGGGTTGCCTATAACGAACGGTGATAGCATTGATCGGTCTACAATCGGAGCACATGTGAAAACTACTGTCTTTCTTAGGCACAAGGATAACCGGAATGGCACAAGGACTTAAGCTTTCACGTACATGACCGTTGTCACTGAGTTGTTGTACTTGCCATTGGATATCCTTAGTTTCTTCGGGGTTGACGCGGTATGGAGCCTTGTTTGGAAGAGGTCCTCCGGGGATGAGGACGATCCGATGTTCAATGCCACGTAGAGGAGGAAGACCGAGAGGTAGCTCATCGGGAAAGACATCCGCGAATTCGTGCAAGAAGTTAGAAAACACTAGAGGAAGCAGATTAGGAGTGTTAGTTTTTGCCACCTCATCTTTGCATACGAGGACATAGTGGATGACACTCGATGGGTTCTCACACACTTCTCTCATCTCTCTTTTTGTGGCTAGGAGGACTAAGTTTTTCTCTCTTGGTGAAGAGTCGCTCAATTTGGGCTTGTGGCGCTCACTTTCTTTGCGGCGATTCACTCTCTCACTAGTATCTCCATGATGGGTGGAAGCTTGCTTGTCAGTGATCACTTGGCTCGGTGACATTGGTCATAGTACATACTCCTTGCCCTTCATCTTGAAGCTATAGTGGTTAGTTCTTCCATTGTGGATGACGCCACGTTCGAATTGCCAAGGTCTTCCCAAAAGAAGATGGCACACGGACATAGGAACCACGTCGCACTCCATGGTGTCCTCGTAAGTGCCGATCTTGAAGGAAACTTGCACCGTATGCTCCACTTGAATAGTGCCGGATTCACTTACCATTGCACCTTGTAGGGACGAGGATGCTTCTTCTTGACCAATTGCAGCTTGGAACATAGCTCTTCACTTGACAAGTTGTGGCAACTTCCTCCATCGATGATGACTTTCATAGAATGCACGTTGATGCTGGCCTTGGTGTGGAAGATGTGGCACCGTTGGTCTTCTTCTTGGTGGTGTTGGAGCATCAAGAGCTTGGAGACCACGAGAGAGAGACTTGAATTGTTGTCACAAAAGACTTGATCATCTTTTCATCTTCGTTCACACGTCGGTGCATGGCCACATGCTCAAGGGCTTCCATTTATTCTTCGCTCATGGAGTCGTATGTGCCATCATCATTGAAGATCATGGTTCGCTTGTTGGTGCATTCGAAGGACTTGTGTCCTCGGCCACCACATGTGAAGAACTTGAAAGAACTTTTCTTGATGGGGTCATTAGGAGGCGCTGAAGATGAGGGAGTCTTGGATCTGTAGGTGCTTGTCGGAGGACGAGTCGAGGAAGGTGTAGGTTGCTTGGAACTTGACTTGTCGTTGGTACTTGGTGATGTTTTAGTTGAGGTAGGAGGTGCCGAAGTCCCGGGAGCTTGAGAGTAGGAGCCATAAGTCTTGGATGAGTACTTGGCGTATTTGAAGTCATCTTGCACTTGTCGCTCGGCCTTGGTCGCTTGATGAACTAGCTCAAGAAGGTTTGAGTATGGTTGGAAGTCGGCAATCCGCTTGATTGGGTGGTTGAGGCCGTTCAAGAAGCATGCCATAGTTTTCTCGTCATCTTCCTTGACATTGGCGCATATCATGGCAACTTCCATTTCTTGGCAGTATTCTTCCACCGTCTTCGTGCCTTGCTTGAGGAGTTGCAACTTCTTGAAAAGATCACTAGTGTATTGTGTAGGCACGAAGCGAGCTCTCATGACATCCTTCATTTCTGTCCAAGTAGCGATTGTTGGCTCGCCTCTTGTTTGTCATCGCTCGATCACTTGTTCCCACCAAATGAGGATGTAGTCTTGGAACTCGAGGGAGGCCATGGCAATCTTCTTTTCCTCGTCGTAGTTGTGAAGACGGAATACATTGTCCACCTTCAAGGCCCATGAGAAATATTCTTCAGGATCATTGCTTCCGGAGAGCTTGGGCATGGTGAACTTGAGCGGAGTTCTTCATCATATTAGCGGTTTTGATGTCGCCCTAGCCATGGAGGAAGGTCCTCAAATGCTCGTTCCTCAAGATGTCGCTCTTGGCATGGAGGAGGGTCTTGAAGCACTTGTTGCACTTGGTGTCATTCTTGTCATGGAGGAGGACGAGGAATATGCGCTTGGTTTCGCCTTTCTTGTTACTCTTGACGAAGTGCTTCCTCTTGTTCACGCACTTGGCGGTTGCGCTCTTCGATGGCTCTAGTGGCCTTGTGGAGTGTGCGTTGCACTTAGAGTGCTTGTTCTTGAAGGATGGCATCACCATCTTGAGGTTCTTGATGTTGCACTTGTGGAGGTATGTGCTCTTGCTCCATTGCTTCTTGCTATTGTTGTCGCGCCCTTTCATGTGCTTGAACTCGACCTTGTAAGACATTTCCTTGGAAAGGATTTTCTTGATCTTGGCAATCTTGAGGATCATCACGTCGAGGAAAGCGAGCTCGTGGAGGACTTGCATCGTAAGAGGAGTAGTACAAAGATTGCCGACTTGAGCGGCGGCTTGAGTGGCGTCGTCTTGATGAAGAGGTTGAGGAAGACGGGCGTCGCACGATCATGTTGCGGAATTCTTCCATTTGTGTGGTGAACTTGGCATTGATGTAGTCACGATTCCTTGTTTCCGATTGATGAAGGTCGGTGGCGAGTTGCTCAATGCGTTCACCCAATGCTTCACTTTCTTGATGGAGAGCTTGTTGCGCGACGAAGAAGTGGTTCTTGGTGACGTAGTCGTGATCATCACCTTGCTCCTCGAAAAGTGGGTTCTCCGAAGAACTTGGCCTATCCATCATAACCAAGTGGGGTGAGTAGGAAAATGAGAGAACAATATTGAAGTAACCTTTTGCGAGGATTGTGGATGTAACAAGTATCGCTCAATGTAATGCCACAATAGGAGAATTAGTACAAGGTTTGTTTCTCACACCTAGACAAGTAAAGCTTATGGAGTAGCTCGATTAGGATGGTGGCAAAAATTTCAAGCAAATGTTAGTTAAGATATCGATAAGGTTGAAAAAGTACACAAAATTGCAAGTAAAGCAAATAGATCAAACCCAAGAATATCACTAGGAACACACACACGGAAGATAGATGGGATCCGCACAACCAAGGAGTGAGCTCAAAATGTGTAACCACGGAAAATGCTCTTGTTGTACGGATGCTAGAGAGACACTAGCTCGATTGCTCAAATGGACAAGATACGCTTGTGCACCAACCTATGAGAGGAACATGCCTTCTTCAATCCCAACTATGCTATGTATGGTGACCAAGGTGATATATCAATGCAAAATGGCTCAATGCTATTGCTTACAAGCTCTTTCTTTCTCCTCTTTTGCTTAAAAGCTTTTTGTCACTATGCTTGATGCTCGTGCCAAGTATTCTATGACACAAGTATGTAAGATATGCATGGGAGAGACTTATGGCAGAAAGATGATAGCAAAATCACTACGGTGCACAATATCGTGGCCCAGCAATTCTCAACTGGCTAGTCTTGATGGGTAAGTGACGCAAAATGGCTCGGTTTATCAATGCAGAAGCAAGGGTATGGAGTAAGTGTCGTCGAGGTTACCGTCCTTTCTTACGGTTAGCAGTGTCAACGGTGAAGATCGTTGGCGAAGATGGCTCCGAGGTGATGATGAATGGCGGTGATGTCGATGTCACACATTCCTAAGTAGCTGAAACACCTTAGTAAACAGAAACCGCAACTCAAAATTGGTCAAATGCGGATGGTGGGTGCATTTATGATGAATTTTTGGATGGATTCTAATGGTGGTGGTAATGATATATGTGGATGGGGGATTTGAAGTGCTTCCAAACGAGCTAAAGAACACAAAAAATAGGCTTGGGAGTTGGAAGTTATGGCCAAAACAGAGTTGTAGTCGGGCTGTTTCGAGGGGAGGGGTGCGGGCACCTCGGGGGTGTGAGGTGCGGGTGCCCGCGGTGGACCGGGGCAAACAGCCCGGGGGTGCGGGTGCCCGGGGGTTCGAGGTGCGGGCACCTGGGGGTGTCGGATTTGGGTGAAATTTTTTGGGAGATGATGAAATTTCGTGGATTTCGTGATTGGAAGGGTGGAGATTGGTGGGTAGGGGCTAGATCCACCTGCCAAACAACAAATCCATGGACCAAAATAACCAAATCTCACAAGATCCAATAAATCGCAAGAAAAAAATTGGGCTATTTTTGTGGGGATTTTTGAATTAGGACAAAAAACAACAAAATCAAGCTAGCAAATGGGGGGATGGGATTCCAAGATGTGAATCAACCTTGCTCATGATACCAAGATGTTGTAGGGTGAAACCCTAGTGGGGATCTTTTCACACTTGGAGGTGCAAAAAGAGGAAGAACACTCAAGAACACAAAGAACAAATCACTCAAACAAACCCAAATAACACATCCACTAGAGTAACAAACATGAGATCCACAAGTATACAAGCACAATTCAAGGAAAGTAGCACTAGGGTAAAGTTCTTCCCACTCCTACGAGATGAGGTCTTGATGTTGATCTTCTCCAAGAGGTGTCCTTGACAATCCATAGGATTCTTCCCAAGGTGGGGTTTGATCTCCAAGAGGAGGGGATACAAGGAGCAAAGCTCTCTAGTGACTATCAAATACTTTGCTCTCCCTCTAAATGAGCTAGGAGGTGGATACTTATAGTCTAGGGACAAGATGAGAGGGAGAGGGGGATACAAGGGTCTTTTGCCCATAATGCTCACAGGCATTTCCGAGGGGTCCGGGCACCCGGGGCAAAGGGGTCCGGGCACCCGGACCGGACAGACGCTAGCGTGGGTGGAGGGCCGGGCACCCAAGGGTTGATCACCCAGGCACCCGTGGTCAGGGCTGGCATCCAGGCGGGAGAGGGCTGGGGACCCGGGGCATTCAGGCGGGCGGCGATGGGGGGGTCGGGCACCCAGGGTTGGTGGCCCAGGCTCACGGGTGTGGCTCGGCTGCTCCCAGCAGCTGGGCCGGGCACCCGGGGCCATTTGTCCGGGCACCCTGGCAGCCACCACCAGTGCCAAGTCGGGTTCGGGCACCCGGGGTGCTCAGGGGCTGCTGCTAGCCTGCCGGCCGGGCACCCAGGGCCAGGGAGGCCGGGCACCTAGGAGGTCCAGTGCCTCCGCATCTTCGTTCCCTTCTTCTCCTCGGTTGCTTGGGTCTCCATCCTTGCTTCTTTGCGATGATCTCTGAAGTACATAAGAACGCATAACGTGTCTGTTTGAGGTAGAATCCCATTCTCATGTGAATCCGAACGAAACTCGAAGAGGAAAGAATTGACCTCGTTCTCGATGGCGCGTGCACGAGCTCTTGTCATCGGTCCTCTTGGTGCTTGCGGTGGTGATGGAGTGTACATGTGGGTGGTCGAGGGATGCTCCGCATCATCTCCACCCTCTAATCCCCATTCCACCTCCGCCGCCATCGTGTAGCCTCCTTTTCCGTCATGCCCTCCAACCTCTAACCCCATTCTGCCTCCGCCGCCTCCGTGCCCTCCGCCAGATCTACCCCCACATCCCCATATGGATTAGGGGAGGGTTAAGCAGTGATGTTGGGGGAGCATGCTCTCAAGCCCGTCGACTGTGAAGAGGATTGTGTTGAATCGGCGGCAGATAACTCATGGATTACACATGGGTAAGCGTCGATGCCTCTCTAATTGATTTGTTGATTTGTAAATTTGTCCCTATTTGACCGCTAGTCGCATGAACTAAATTTTGTTGAATTGTTCCCTTGCAACCTTTATTTGAATCGAATAGGATTGATCCTGCGCTTGCTCTCCAGCTGGCGGTTAGGATGGAAGTCAGTGTGCTGCGTGGTAGAAAATCGCATATGATTACTGGATTTTTCTATCCGAAGGTGGTAGAAACAAGTATGTCGTTCAAAGATTTTCTCGCGGCTCTCCGAAATTCTTCATAAGGGTGGAGCCCCGCTGATGTTGTTGAATAAAAAAATTCAGTAGTTCCGAGCAAAATTTCTCCCACTAACTTGCGATGAGCATCTGGGATTGCTCTTTTACTTTGAATGAAGAAAGCCGCTTCGGTAAAATCCTTAGAGGTGCTTCAGCCACGCAATGAAGATGACAAGGGGAAGGGTGTTCAAAAATATTCTGTCTCTGCTAATAGCGAGTGCCATAGCACTCCTTGTAAGTTGAAACCAAGCAGAGCTAGTGGTTCTAAAAGTCACAACATGTCTGCTGCCGCTTCTCCCGTCGCTGCTGCAGGCAATGTAGAGCAAGATGCAGAGCCAGACGAAGAGGTTCCTCGAAATGATGATGAGGATGAGAATATGTTCCCTGATCTTGTAGATAGTGCCAATAAACAAGCAATGGAAGATGAATATTAGGAGGAACCTATCAGTCGTGCTAGATTTGATAACACTGACGATGAAGAGAGGCAGAAGAACATCGACAACTTAGTTTTAGATGAATATGATGGGGAGGACATGCAACAATTGAGGGGAACACGGAAGATCCTCAGCTAGCTGTCGGCACCATATTCCAGCAGATGGTGGACTTTCATAATGCAGTGGCTACATACTAAATTCTCAATGAAAATACATATGTGATTGATAGGAGTGAGCCAACAAGGTTCACTGTTCATTGCCCATATGATAGGTGTAGATGGAGGTTGCATGCATCACATATGTTGAGGAGCAAATTCATTCAGGTTTGTGTATTTCAGTTTATACTGATTCATTTTATTTTCAGATCATTGTGTAATGTTTTCTTAACTATATTTTGTTTGGGTCCCATTTTGTTTCAGATAAAAAAGAACCCACACCAGCACACTTGTCCACCTAGAGGGGGAGGAGGGAAGGCTAAAACAAAGCTAGCAAAGACTAGGTGGGTGGCAGATGCAATTTTGGATTGGTTGAGAGAAACACCAACACTTGGTCCAACAACACTTCGTGGGAAGCTATTTGAGAAGTACAAGATTAATATTACCTTACATGAGGATTTTCTATGCTAAGGAAATGGCTCTTGACATGATTAATGGTCCTTGGAATGAGAGCTTTCAGTTGCTCTACACATTTAAATCTGAAGTGGAAGTTGCTAGTCCAGGGAGTGTTGTAGAGATTGACAAGCATACTGTTACATACAAAATAAAAGGGAAGTCATTTCAGAAGGAGTGCTTCAAGAGGGATTTTTTTGTTTCAAGGCTTGTTGGCAGGGGTTTCTTGATGGTTCCCGGCCCTATTTGGCTGTTGATGCAACTGCTTTGAATGGAAGGTGGAGAGGACAACTAGTGGCAGCTTCTGTTGTTGATGGACACAACTGGCTATTCCCAAATGCATTTGGTGTGGTGGAGGCAGAGTCTGAGGAAAGTTGGGTATGGTTTCTGTAGCAATTGCGCAACTTTATAGGTACACCCCTAGGTTTAGCTATACACACAGATGCTTGCAAGGGTTTGGAAAGTGCAGTGGAAATTGTATTCCCTGGAGTGGAGCATAGGGAATGTGTGCGACACCTAGTGCATAATTTCAGAAATAAATTCAAGGGTAAAGTTTATGATGAGAACTTATGGCCAGCATCATACACATGCAGTGAGAGGAAGCATGAGCATCATTTGAGAGTGTTGTATGCTCACAATCGTCTGGTGAAGGAGTACCTAGATGCACATCATGGAAAGTTGTGGTTAAGAAGCGAATTCAATGAAATCTAGAAAGTAGCCTATGTGACCAGTAACCTGGCAGAGTGTTTCAATGCAAAGATCAAGTCAATGAAAGGGCTTCTAATATGGAAAATATTTGATAAGATTAGGCAGATGATCATGATAAAGATGGCTCTTCGTAAAAGAATAGCAAAAAATGAATATGTTGGCCATCTTATGCTCCCATCTCTTATTAAGGCATTGCATGCCAAGGCAAGAGGACTGAACAAAAAATGCATTCCAGCGGCGACACATGAGGCTGAGGTAACATATACTAATAGTAAAAACAGGGAACGGAGATATCTAGTTAACCTAGAAACTAGGGAATGCAGTTGTAGGCAATGGCAGCTCCGTGGGAAGCCATGCATACATGCACTACATCTGATGACTATTATAGGCGGCGAAGATGGTGAAGTTGATTAATACATTTCTCAATATTTTACTATTGCCAAATTCATGGCTGCTTATGCTTCCAATGTTCCTGCACTCTTGGGAAAAGATCAATGGAACATAGTAGATCCAGGGTTCAAACTACATTCTCATGTACTGACTAGACAACCAGGAAGACCAAGGAAGAACAGGTACATAAGAGGCGAAGAGGGTCGAGTAAAAAGACAATGTAAGTGCCAAAAATGTGGAACCCTATGGCACATTGCTAGGCTATGTTCCAATCCGGTGGATGCTTTATTTGGAGAAGTGGAACAATGGGCAGCAACAAATGCAGAAGAGAATGCAACACTAGAGTAGATTGAAGCTAATAAAGAGGAGAATGAAGCAGCAAAGCAGATTGCAGGTCATGCAGAGGATAATGAAGCAACTGAATTAGCACTGCCAGCAGCTTGGTATGTATGCAACAACCTTCCCTTTTTTGTGCATTTCTTCACTTTTTATCAATGGCTTATAATCTTTTTTCTGTTTGACCTAGCTCTAGGAAAATGAGAGGAAAAGGAGAGAAAATGCCAACAGAGAAAGAATTTGAAGAATATGAAGCCATGGCTTATGAAGGTTTTGAACCCTGTCAACTGGCCAGTGGAAGTTCTCCGTTAGCACCTCGACATCCACCACCTGAAGTGAAGATCAAAAGGAAGAAGAAAAATGTGGATACCCACCTAGGGAAACTAGGAGCAAGGTTGTTAAGCCGTCTCGGAACACAAGGATCAAGGAAAAGATGTGAACTTCGAACGTTGAATGCAAGTTGTAAACTTTAAACTTTAAGGATTTGTACTAAGGTCTTTGTGGTCAATTTGAACAAATGTGAAAACTTGTAAGGTTTAATAATGCTATTTGTACTTTCATATGAAATTTGAGGCAAAATTTGAATTTGAGGTAGAATTTGAATTTTAGGCAAAATTTCAATTTGAACCAACACTTGAACTCCATTGCCCTCTGGTGTGATGTTGCAATGTTTGCTGAACTATTATAAATGTTAGGTGACCAATCTGATTTCTTTTGCGTGGTAAAACTTATAGTCATGGGAAATGTACTCCAAGTGAGCTCCGAAGCTAGGGTAAACAGCCCCATTTGTAATCAAGTTTTTTTGGACCTACTCTAAATGAGCCAAATATTTTTTTATTAATACCTATTCAATCTATATAGTGTAGATTCGAAGTCTCACTATTTATTGAATTAATCTTCATATTTTTACACTTTTTTTAAAAAGTGTGCTTTAATAGAAAACCATTAAAAACACGTTTAAAATCTGAAAATGGAAAACTAAGTTCATATCCTTCTTATTCACTTTGAAATGAAGCTTTGGTGATTTTTTATTTTTTTTTATTTTAAAAAAACCTAAACCCTACCTCCTCTCCTTGAACTCTCTGCAACGTTGTACGTGATAGCTCAAATGTGTGAAGGTTTTTTCATGAAAATGCCCATAGAACAAGATTATGATTTTTTTGTTGGTAACATGTCACATAAGACAACATTGTGCGCAGGTTATATATTTTTCCAATTTTTTAAATTAATGGTGCTCATTTGACCACGATCGTGCCAGTTGTTTTTTTAAATGTCCGTGGACCAAGTTTAGTATTTTTCCTCGTTAGTGTGTCTTATAAAATGAGGAACGACGAAGGCTTCATTTTTTGTATTTTTTTTAAAATTAGTTATGCTCAGTTGAATATTGGTCAAACCCTAGACAACCCCGTTGGCCAATCAAAACCCCTCTAAACCCGCGAGGTTTCGCCTAACCCTAGATGCGAACATCAACCGTCCGATCATACCCTAGCGCCAAGAGACAACCCTTAGATATGGTCTTCTAGAAGGAATTCCAAGGCAAGACTGCATGCAGGCTCCGCACTATTGGATCACATGGACGGCTCTGCATCTTGGATCCTTGGGCGATCCACGAGAGGCGGTCCGCGAGAGGTTGGTTGTGCTCGCCCACCATTGCCTCACCTTTCTTCTACTTCTTCTTCTGTGGTGACCAGAGGAGCCACTCGTCTTCTTCTTCTTCTCCGGCGACTAGATATGTTGAGCTCCATTTCAGCCTCCAGCCCCTTGTGGCCCTAGTACCATGCCACCGAAAAGGTTGACTTCAAGGGAGGACAAGAATGGCAACTTTGGGCGTGAGTTCGTGAAATGCGAGAGCAAGCCAGAGGGGCAGGTTAGATCTCATGATTTTTCTCTGATTCTTTTCTCTTTGCTTCTAATTATTTTTTGTTGCATCTAGGATTTAGGGTTCATAATTTTGCTTCAGATCGTGAAGAAATGCACACATTTTGAATGGCTATATGACTATGTTCGGAGGATTCAAGGGGAGAGCTTGCTTCAATTCAATGGGGCCGCAACCTGGGAGCTCAATCTATCGTCAACCACTCAGAATTTGGTCTCTGAAAGTGCTACTCCGACAGTTGGGGATGCGGATCTGAAGGGGAATTAAAGAAGAAGAACAAGAACTTGAGGCAGTTGATTCAATTGAACAAGTAGGCGAATCTGATAGCTTTAGGATTTTATTTTTGTATAGTTGCCCTAGGATTTGCTTACTTGCTGGTCATCACTCGTTAGAGATGTTATTTGTGTCGTGTCATGTGCTCTAGGATTTGCTTAATGGTTTGTGGATCATGTGCTCTCTGTGTTGCTTACTTTGTGGATCATGTGCTCTTTGTGTTGCTTAAACTATGTCTCTATCTCCATCTCTAAATCTCTGTAGGTGTTAGTTTTTGACACTTTCAGTTTCTTCAGTTTCGTTAGACAACACCAAGCACAAGATAAAAAAACATAGTTCTTGGGCACAAAATGGAACCAAGCTCTGGTTGGGCCGTTGCATTACATTGACTGTTGAAGGCCCACAAAGATAAAAAAAGGCCTAGAAAATAGTGCACGCGCTGGCTCTGTTTCCCCCCTGTTTTTTTGCTTGATTGTTTTGATTGCACCTATAGAGATTGAGTGCACGTTGGTTACATTACAAAAATAGGTTACATCATTTGAAATTATACAAGAATTGGTATTGCCACCAACAAGTCAACAATTAGCATTTTGTTTCATGCAATATGGCCACCAACAAGTAAAAATGGGCAACCCTTCAAAATTTATTTTTCTCATGCCAAATGGCCACAAACTATTCAAAAAATAGGTTCTTTTTGTTCATACAATACAGGTATCCTACAATATATATGGGCACCAACAATTCCGAAAAAATTAGCTTCTTTTTCTTGTTATTTTCAACATCAACATGGCTCATTTTTCTAGCTTTAGTTTCCTTTTTGACATCTCAACTAGTCCATTAGCCGTTTGTGCCAAAACTTGGAACCAATAAAAGATATAAGGGCCAAAATTATTTTCATCACGCCAAATGGCCACAAACTATGCAAAAATTAGCTTCTTTTTGTTCATACAATATATAGGGCCACCAACAATTCAAATTTTTTAGCTTTTTCCTTCTTATTTTCGACATCAACATGACTCATTTTTCTAGCTTTAGTTTCCTTTTTGACATCTCAACTAGTCCATTACCCGCACGTGCCAAAACTTGACCCTAAAATATTAAGGCCAAAATACAAATATTACAAACATGAATATAACACGCCGAATGGGCTACCCTCCAACCATTTTTACTCCCTTTTTACAATGCTAACCCCAAAACTTGGAGGGAGTGACATTTTTTCATTTTTAGACAATTGTTTTTTGAAATATCCAGCGCTTGCTGGTTTTCATTGAGGGATACCCTTTCATTGGTTTAGCAGAAGGAGAGGTTAGAAAAGGGGTATGTTGGAAGAGAGTTTACATAGCCGTCTAGGGCTCGGCTGCGACACCATATCCATCTAGCGATATCTCACGTCAAATAAGGGTACAACCAATGACATATAAAAGTAGCAAGCAAAACATAGATAACCAACGACATATCAAATAAAAGTAGCAAGCATAACATAGTTCTTACATAAAACATGATAAGGTTACTAACATGATATAACACGACAGAGATAAAAAGTTCACGGTACAACCAATGACATAATTAAGATAGAAATATATAAAAAGCCTTAACACTCTAGGGAAAGAAAAGCTTCACGAGACCGAGCCTTCACCACCATCTACACTACGCCTCCTCTTCACTGCTCCTCCTCCATGTAATCCTCGCCGAGGTAGTAGGGGAGGCTGTGCATACCATTGCGGGTGGGGAAGATGCTACCGAAGTTCGTGAAGATGTTGTAGGTGGTGAATGTGATGAACTCACACCCACACCAAAACACCTTGCCGAGGAGGTAGTATGCATCAAATCCATTGGTGAAGTTGGCGATGAGCCCTATCGGCGGAGTAGTGGAGTTTGGACGCACCTCCTCAAGTTGGAACATCACTACTGCAGGATGCTGCTAACGTGACACTACGATCAGAGACCCTTTGACGAAACTGTGTGCGGTGCATTAATCACAAATGAGGATGTAAAACCCCCCGTCAAAAAAGGTGCAAAACGTTTGCGATGGTAGAGCCATCAAACACGGTTCAGATTTTTGTTGCGTGTTGCGTGTGCGATTCAGGGCACACGGTTAACCCGTTCGAACTGTTTGCGATGAGGCAGAACAACAGAAACAGGCAGCCATATTAATGTGTGTGTGATATACGGCATACAGTTCACTTTGATGAACAGTTTGCTATTAGGGAGTGCAACAGAAATAGTTAGCCAGATCAAGGTGTGTGTGATATAGGGCATACGGTTCACTCGGTCGAACTATTTTCGGTTAGAGAACACAACAGAAACGGTTCAAATTAACAAGTGTGTGTGACACGTGGCAAACAACCGACTCAACGGCGAGCAACCATGTGGTCAACCTTCTGCCATCAATAAATTTTGACCTTCTTTCTCGTCACATTGCAGATTACAACGTAATAAGTAATTGCAAATCTGTTCAACCTATCAAACTAATATGTGTTCACACTTAGCACTAGGCTATAAAAACTACCCACTCGAAAATTACTTCACAATTCCTCTCCTCATCACCCACAAAACTAGTCTTTCCTGTCAAGTCATTCCGCCATGACTGATAGGAGGAGTTTAGGGTGGACATATAACCAGGCAACAAAGACCAAGGCCGCGGAAGCACTAGAGAGGTCCCTTCGCAAAGCCGCAGCCGCAGCAGAGATGTCCTGGCGCGCCACGGAGCCCTCGAACAAGCTCTCACGGGCACGCGAGGGCTCTCACAAGCGCATTCATGGCGCCGGCCAATGCGACGAGCTGGCGTTCCTAAAGTCCTTCGCTGACGATGATGACATTCTCGTTGGCGTCACTACATAGAAGGAGCTGGTCGACGGCTTGATGAAGCTGCTCAAGATCAGTGATGCCTCGGTTGACAAGGCGACCGGCCTCATCGAACAACTCATGGGTGACAATGCGAAGCTCCTCAAGGCGCTCGCCGAGAAGGATGAGGAGGCCACCGGATGGAAGATGCTGCATGAGCAGAGCAGTGCATCAGGGATGACGCTGACAGTGGTCGTCGAGGAACTGATGGGTGACTTGAGGAAGCTCTGGATCAAGCGCGAGCAGGAGGTGGTGGAATCCGTGGCTGCTTTGAAGAAAAGTCATGAGAAATTGAAGGAGCTACAGGATGTTGTTGCCTAGTGATCCATCAACGAGTAGAGACAGTAGCGACCCAGATCGTTGTTTTCAATTTCCTTCTTCTCTTGCCCCCGTGTCTTCCGGGCTTTGCCGCTTGTGGCATTTTAAATAATCAGGAATATGTAAGATAATTATTATCCGCGCCATTGTAAATTTGTCGTTCTATTATCCGTTCCCATTTTATTTGTGGTCGTATTATCCGTTGCCCTATGTGGCAATTTAAATTAGGGCGGAATACAAGTTGAAAACACGAACAAAGCAAATGCTACCATGGGATCACAAGCAAACACCCTCCGTCCATGTGCTTTAATTAACCCAATAATGGAGAAGTTGTGAGCGAGGCGGGCGGCGGCCGGTACATGGAGGTCAAAGAGCTCGCTTCCCGTGAGCATGGGTGGCCTTGCTGCTCGCACGTGTCCCGTCGAGCCAGCGAGGTAGATAGGATGCACGCGTCCCGTCGAGCCTGCATGGCGGACTGCTCGCATGCGTCCCGTCGAGCCTGCACGGCGGACTTCTCGTGGTCATCCCGTCTAAGCAAACAACTGCATGCACGCCATCGAGTATGGTTAAATTTTGACACGGTTAATATAATACAACCGTTTGCGATATTAACGTGTCAGCTTTTTGTTTCAAAAAGGACTTCGTTGGCTACTAATGTGTGCACCTCTTCTCAAATTGCATGATTTTTTTTACCACGGCATATATGTGCCATGTCACGAAACCATGCCAAGCTTCATGTTTTTTGGGTGAGTTTTGGATTTATTTGGATTTAAAAACCAAGATTCTCAATGTTTCAGGACAACGACAAATTTGTAGTTCATTCCTATTCCTTAAATGAGACCTAAACATGCACCCAATGACACATGTATGATTTCCCACCCATTTTGCTTTACTGGAGCATGTGCTTGTAGTTCAAATTTGAATTATGGACTACATTAAATGCGTAGATAACTTAGTAATTAGTAATATATACAATGGCCAAACGAACCTTGGACAATTTCAAATTTCAGCTTGACACCCCTGTTATTCTATGTTGCCTATAGAAAACAAAGTTCAAGGCGAGAAGAGGCAGTGATTATTGTTTTGCCCACAAGAGGGGCATGTTTCCCTACCAGAACCACGAGGGTTGCGACAGGCTCCGGTTTGTAAGAGGCTTGTAATATAGCTTCGCCCAAATTGGACAATTTTATGTACCATGTAGTGATACCATGCCAAGTTTCATGATTTCCTGTTGAGTTTTGGATTTACAGAGATTTAAAAACCGAGATTCATAATGTTTGTGGCCAAGCCAGGACGGCGAGATGGTTGAATTCGTTCCCATTCGTTCCATGGGACCTAAACATGCACCCCATGGAAACATGTACATTTTTTCTAGCCATTTTGGTGCTCTAGAGCATGTATTTGTAGTTCCGATTTGAATTATGGACATTATATGCCTAGAAAATTCAATTAATGAATAAAAAGGTCAAACGAACCCTGAATAATTTCAAAGTTCAGCGTGAATGTCCCGTTGTTCCGTGTCGCATGTAGAAGAAAATACGAGGCTAGAAGAGGGAGCGATTATTGTTTGGCCCACAAGGGGACACGTTTCCCTATCGAAACCATGAGGGTTCTTGCGATAGGCTCCGTTTTGTAAGAGGTTTGTAATAAAGCTTGGCCCAAATTGGCAATGTTTTTACCACGACAGATATGTGCCATGGCATGACACCATGCCAGCTTTGATGACTTTCTGGTGAGTTTTGAATTTATGGGGATTTAAAAACCGAGTTCAAAATGTTTGAGGACGAGCCAGGACACCGGTACGGTTGTAATTCGTTCCCATTCCTGGCATGGGACCTAAACATGCACCCAAGGACACATGTATAATTTTGCTAGCCATTTTGGTGAACTGGAGCATGTATTTGTAGTTCAGATTTGAATTATGGACATTAAATGCCTAGGAAACTCAATTAGTGTATAAAAAGGCCAACCGAACCCTGAATAAGTTTAAATTCAGCACGAATATCATGTCGTTCCATGTTGCCTGTGGAAGAAAATACAAGGCGAAAAGAGGCAGTGATTACGTTTCTCCCACAAGGGGAACAAGTTTCCCTATCGGAACCACGAGGCTTCTTTGAGAGAAGCACCATTTTGTAAGAGGTTTGTAATAAATCTTGGCCCAAATTCGACAATGTTTTTACCACGACATATATGTGCCATGGCATGACACCATGCCACCTTTGATGACTTTCTGGTGAGTTTAGTATTTATGGAAACCGAGATTCCAAATGTTTGAGGACGAGCGAGGACGCGGGTACGGTTGTAATTTGTTCCCATTCCTGGCATGGGACCTAAACATGCACCCAAGGACACATGTATAAATTTTCTAGCCGTTTTGGTGAATTGGTGCATGTATTTGAAGTTCAGATTTGAATTATGGACATTAAATGCCTAGGAAACTCAATTAGTGTATAAAAAGGCCAAACAAACCCTGAATAAGTTTAAATTTCAGCACGGATATCCCGTCGTTCCATGTTGCCCGTAGAAGAAAATACGAGGCGAAAAGAGGCAGTGATTACATTTCGCCCACAAGGGGGACATGTTTCCCTATCGGAACCACGAGGCTTCTTTGAGAGAAGCTCCGATTTGTAAGAGGCTTGTAATAAAACTTGCGCCAAAATGGACGAAAAAATTCCTCGACATATATGTTACATGTCGTGACACCATGCCAGGCTTCACAATTTTTGGCTTAGTTTTGGATTTACGGGGTTTAAAAACTGAGATTCTTCTCACGAAATGTTTTCAAATAGCACACAATTCACTCACGAAAGCCGATATTCAATGAAAACATCGTGGAAACCATATTTTAAAGTTTCATAAAAATATGAAAAAATGTGGGATGTTAAGAAGGTGATGTTTTATTGTGACACAAAACTTCAAGTTGAAAAACATTACGAGATGTGAGCTATGAAAAAGATAAATTCAGCCCTGGATAGCGACATTACTATTCGACACTATTCAACGCTGATTTTATCTTTTTCATAGCTCACATCTTGTAATGTGTTTCAACTTGAAATTTTGTGTGGCTATAAAACATAATCCTCTTAACTTCCCACATTTTTTTCAATTTTTTTTGAAAATTCAAAACATCTTTTTCTCGTGGTTTTCACCGGTTTCCACCGAATGTGAGTTTCCGTATGATATTCTTCCCCCCTGCTGCGCGCGCGATCTGAGTCCTGCGCTCTGATTGGCCAAAACCCAAACCCCATAGGTCGTACGTGTGCACCATTGGATGCTCCCAGATTGAACGGCAACCCTAAGCCCTTTCGACAACACATGTAGTACATGGGTAAGCACTGTGCACATGCGTCGTGCTAGCTCACGCTTCCTTCTCTACTAGGTTTTCAAAATAGGCTACCGTTTCTCGCCACTCCTCTCATCGATTTCCCGCCTCTTCTCTTATCGTTTTCCCACTACCAGTGTCAGTGCTCATTGAAGTCTAGCGGCGACACACCGGCCATGTAAAATATCCCACATAGTTTCTAAAAGCACAAATGTGTGTGATAGGAGGGAGTAGGTCCCATAGGGTGACCAGCGTGAAACACCTTAATGGCAAGGAGGCAATTCTTATCAGTAAGGCCCGGCTTCCCATCCACTATCCAAGTCGAATAGAACGCAGAAGTTAAGCATGCTCTGGCTGGAGTAGTCCAAGGATGGGTGACCCGGTGGGAAGTTGCATATCTCAAGCTTCATTTAAATGCCATGACACGATCATTATAGAGATATATTATATCTCTATAGTGACCTATGATGGCAATTTGATAAAGCTTGGGATCCTCGTTTTGCTAATCTGTAGACTATGTTTTTATGGGTTATTTTTTGCTCTAAAATTCAAAGAATGATTGACTTCACCTGTCATGGCGATTATGTAAACCTACTATGTTTTTATGGGTTATTTTTTCCTCTAAAAAATTGAAGAATGATTGGCTTGACCTGTCATGGCGATTATATAAAACTTTTTCAGGTTGCATGCAGGGTATAGGGGCAGGATGTTCTTCTCGATCATGTCTTCCTTGTGCGGCTTATAGACGCGACACATATCTGTGGGCTCCCCGAGGTATATATACTATCCTTTACCAAAAATTAGGGGGGCACACACAATCTATCCCTTTGAGCCAACAATGAGAAGGGTTTGACCATGATGGTTTCCTATTGATACTAGTAAGGCACACGTGCATTGCAAGCATGAGATTTGGTAACCAAATTATGAATAAATACCACACTACAGCATGTAAGCTTTGAGTCATATATTCATGATGTAGATGTTCGTTTAATTCTTATAGTTCATCTCATCCAAAATCAATTAGTTTTATAAGAAAATCTATTTTAAGATTCATGGAATTGTGCATTGTAAAGCATAAAGTAAAAACAAAAAGTGACAATTCATTTAGAAAAAAAAGTTTGGGTAATTAAGATATGGAAGATTCTAGAGAACAAAGGAGAAGTGCTTGTGTTTTGAGGTTTGTGCATTATGCTTAAGTTCAACCATGGTGTCCTCTAGATTGTACATGTGGCAAAATCTGGTGGAATGTAGGTGAAATCCAACGGCTAGTAGTGCTCGGATTTGCCATCTCTATATTGTCGGATTGGCTTTATCCAATGACCAACTTTCAAAGTTAGTCGCACACTATATAGGGGTATAGATATAGATATGTCCCATGCTAGACCAAATAAAGTTTGAGCGCATGCATGGGATGACCCCCCCCCCCCCCCCCCCCCCGCGCCGCCTCGAAGTTGGGAAACTAACATCGTATGTATTGAACCAGGCTTGGAGTCGGGTACGGCGTTCGGTTTGTAATGTAGTTGGTGGCACATCGAAGTTGTGCATTTGGGATTTAAACACATCACACACCACCGTACCTATACATATTTTCGGGCCACATGCAGTGTATACAGGGTCTTTTGATCGACCACGTATCCCTTGTGCGGTTTTTTTGTGACAACACGCATATCCGTGGGCTCCCCGAGTTTATATATATCACCCCTTTGACCGATAATGAGGGGTATGTGTTGTCCATGAATGGATTCCTCCTAGTTCGTGTTAGGGACGGTCACCGTCATATGTCGCTCAACCAAAGCTCGAGCTCATGCGTTGTCAGGATTCCCTCCCACATGCTCGGATTGCTGGGTTCGACCTACATCATACCCTGCGTATCTCGTCCTTAACTACCTTGCCTTCATGGTTGTTGTCTGTATCGAGAGGTAGGCACCACATCTAAATTGTACACTATTCTATATTGAAAACACACATCACCCCTTCCCAACATACATCATTTTGGGCCGCATGCAAGAGGTGTTGGTTTTGTGGTCCCTCTCATGCGATATTTAGGATGGTTTAATCTATTGGCCCAAGCGGTTTATCAACAACAACGATTGTCGTTTGACCAAACGATAGATTCATTGGTCCGTCTTATGGTACGTCATGGTGACATGCATGTATGACCAAAGTATCGATCATTACGTGCATCCGCCCCGCTGACACAAAGTGGGACGTGGTGGGCCAAGCATCCTAGCTAGGTATGACATTATGTCATTATATACATATATATATATATATATATATATATATATAAGTGCCACCAAAGTTATGCATTGTGTATTTAAAGTTTTAAACATCCCCAATATTCGTACATATATTTGGCCACTTCCAGGTGGTTCTTGACTTCTGGCCCCTCTCATCGATTTTCGACGACACGCCCAACCATGGCCCCACGCGGTCAAAGTTGTGCATTGGAATTTTGAACGTTACAGACCACCCTTTTCACTCATATATATTTGGGCCACATGCTGGTGTGGCTGTTTTCTGGCCCTCTCTAACGTTATTTTTTGCTGCAAAGACTCTGATGACGCTCAAAGGACACGGGTATAATATCTTAACCGTGTGCGATACAAGTGCGCTGTGAATCACCACGCCTACGCAAGAGCGAGCAAAGGTGGAGGTACTGGCTCAACCGTGTGCGATGCAAGTGCGTTGTAAAATCACCACGACCGCGCATGCGCGAGCAAAGGGTGGAGGTACTGACTTAACCGTGTGCGATGCAAGTGCACTATAAAACCACCACCTGTGCAAGCTAAAGGTGGGTAAGTTTATTTGGAAATTAGGACGAACCGTGTGCGATAGACCAGCTAGCTAGAAATATAAAAACAAACTACCCGCCTTGAGCGTTGCAAAAATTGGCGGTTCCGCGCCACTTTTCCTTATTATCATACACCCATATTGTTATTGGACTGTGCGCGATCTTGGGCACTCCCGCCCCGCATCAGTTCCTTTACCCAAATTTTAGTAGCCATCGTACTTCAACTGTCGCCCACACTCCTTCAGCACCAACCTTATAGTAAAATTGCAGTAGTCGAGGCATTTGAACCATCGCCCTCCCTCGTCCACCACCATCTCCACCACCATTACTAAAATTTTCAGTAGCCACGGCGCATCCTCAAACACCCCCCGTCCATAGTCCCCACCCCTCCCCCCTCGAACCCTAGCTCGCGGCCGCCCCCGGTGCCGCCGCCAACCCCTACCGGTGTGCCCATTCCTCCTAGCTTAGATAATAAAGTTCAGGTTACCCAGCGATTCCCATACCGCCGCCCCACTCCCCTGAGTTTTTAAATGAGGCCTGCGGTGTCCTTCCCCACCAGATCCACATTCCCTGCTCTAGAATGTCGCAGCCTAAGATCGACCACGTATCTCAGGGAGCCCGACAAGCGTTCGGCCAAGAAGAGGTTTATCATGGCCTCTCCGGCGGACGTCGGCGAGGTGGCCGCCATTCACCCTGACCTGTCAATCCCGGAGCAACACGTCGCCATGGAAGCCGGTGATGACGTTGACTATGTTGCCATGCCGAAGGCTTCATGTCAGCGAGCTAGCGTATTAATGTATCTCGGGAAAGCTGGCTACGACATCAAGCTCGTCCACATCGATGGCTTCACGCGGGCCATGTCACAGGTTAAGTGGTCCATCCCCAACCCCTCTGGTTCAACCGCCGTCGATCTCTTAGACGGCCGTGCTGCTGATCTCTTCCACCAAGCAGTCAAGGATTTTCAAGATTTATACGCCATCGAGCCTATTTTGACATTTCTGAAGGACACGTTCTATGGCGGCGGAGGGCACCCACAAAGGTTCTTCCAAGGTGAAACAGCCCATCTGTGACATCAGAGAGTGCACCATGGGTCTGTGCTCTTCCAACGGGAAGGATCCCGTCCATGAAATGTGAGGCAACATTCTATCAGCAAATCTTACCTTTTCTAGGTTGCCAACCCATACCCTTTGTTGTAGTAGCATTTGTCGTGCGGTGCTTTAACTGTGCCATGTTTAATTATTTCAGTTATGCAAAAATGTATTGTTCAATAGGGCTATGTGATGTTTAAGTGTGAATTGTCCACTTCAATTTCATGAATGGCTATATTTGGTTGTTTATAGTGAGTAGATGCCTTGTTTATTTGTATTTGGTTGTTAGGTTGGTTGGAGTGAGCATTTTTCCAGTTATTAAGCAGATGCCTTTTTTATATGTATTTGGTTCTTAGTTTGGTTGCAGTGAGCATTTGTCCAGTTATCAAGCAGATGCCTTGTTTATCTGTATTTGGTTGTTAGGTAGCTTTTTTAGCATTTGTCCAGTTATCAAGCAGATGCCTTGTTTATCTTTATCCGCTTGTTAGGTTGGTTGCAGTGAGCATTTGTCCAGTTTTCAAGCATATGCCCTGTTTATCTGTATTTGCTTGTTAGGTTGGTTGCAGTGAGACTCTATCCAGTTTTCAATGGCTATATTTGGTTGTTATACTAGTCATTTATGCCTTGTTTATTCCAGTCATTCACAATGTGTTGTTCATTCTGTGCAAGTCGGAACTGTGCCGCTCGACTACATCAATACCAGTTTGAACGGCTATATTTGGTTCCAGTTATTCTTGGTGTAGTTAACACATGCCCTTTACTTCAGTTTTACACATTTATCCAGTGTGATGTTCAAGCATTACCTACGTTCTATTCATTTTCAACAATACCAGTTTGAACTGCAATATTTGATGGCTATTAAGCCTGCTGTCGGTAACATTGTCTTCCATTTTATATCTGATTTAACAGCATACTGAAACCAACACATTCAAGCTATCATTTGGAGATGTTGTTCTTTACCTTTGCTATATTTGTTTGATGTTAAGGTTGTTGTACTTATCATGCCTTTCCACTACTTATGCAAGACAACAATGGGAGTGGCCACCATTTTCCGCCGAGGTTAGCTTCATCCCTCGGCTTGTAGTCCCCCCGTCATTCCATAATGTAGTGCATATAGAGTCAGGCATGAACACTTGTTAGCTTCTAATATTGACTTGTTGCTTGTAGGTACATATGCCCTTGGCAAGGATCCACGCATCGACACTTTTTGCATATGGGGCAACGAGATATTCATGAACAAGCATCAAGTGAGGAAACTGATAAGGATTATTAGCAAAAAGATAAGAATGGCGGCATGCAAATTATTTGTTTATGCTCTATCCAACACAACAGTGAGCTGTAGGATGGTAACTACAAACTCTGCAGCCTTCTCTTTTTACTACCGATAATGAGTTGTTAGGCAACAATATCTGAATCTTTTTCGTTCACAGTGGTTCTCGAAAGAGTTCACTCAAGATTACCTCGCAAAGTGCATGATTGGTGGACATGCAATGAAGGTTAAAGTATTCCATCTAGACTACAATGAGCATCAAGAAGTCGTAATGAAGACAGTGAAGGATGGACGGGCAACCATCACAAGGGGTTCGCCTAGAGTCGTGCGTGCATTACGCATGGAGGAGGGCACAATATGGGCATTCCGCTTCACCTTCTCCAACAACTAGAATGTCTTTCGCCTATTTCTTTACAGTCTTTAGTACAACTGTGGTTCATCATTCTTTGCTTTGTGCTTCTATAGTTCTTCAGTATATGTACATGTGCATCGAATTCTGCATTCGTGGTTGAACCTATATTTGTAATAAACATGGTTGGATATGAAATAAGTGATTTCCTACTTCCAAATTCAAAACATGTGATTTTTAAATTAGGGATTAATTAGGGATTACACTGCACACGGTTTGCAAAACTGAACCGTCTGTTATAGACGCGGAGATCAGAAACGTTTCTAGGATCCAGTACGTGTGCGATCAATCTCCACTGCACACACGACATCCTCTTGAAAACTATTTGCGTTAGGCCACCTTGCGCAAATGTTTACCACATAAAACTGTGTGTGATGGGCAACCTTTGCCACACAGTTTCTTCTACGCACTGCGTGTGATGCATTAAACAACGCAAACGATAAAATTGTTAATATTGTGTGCAATGGCAACACTATCACAAACGATTTTACAGGAAAAATTGTGTGTGATGTACCCATGAACGGAAAAGTTTTCCTTGGAGCAACTGTGTGGGATGTACATACGAACAGAAACGTTTAGCGGGGACTGACTGTGCGGGATGTACTTGCGACTGAAAACAATTTCGCCTGTATAATTGTATTTTTTAGCTCTACTATACGTATTTCCGTATTTGAGCTTTCGATGTTTTCACACAACCTCATTTTGCCGAGCGTGTCTGTGCCAGGAGGGCATATCCCCAACTGTTTCTGTGTCGTGTGGGATGGACCCCCTATCGCCGTCATTCACTAGGTGACGGTTTCAAATGCCGTCGTGGAAAGGGGTTAAAAACCGTTTGTATAGCACCGACGCATACCAGTGCATCACCGGCGAGCCCACCGGGAGGGGGGGTGAAGCCCTCACTGAGCAACCACTATGCAAAACCCTGTGCACCCCTCCAACATGAGATCTCCCACACGCGGAGTGTTGTCTCCATGACAATGCCAGTGGGGTACCACCTCTCCGGCACGGTCGGTGGCAGCTGGAAGGTGGGGCTGTTGTACTGCATCCTCGCCTTGCTTCAAGTGTGCTTTGGATTTGGGTGAAGAAGAGAAGGGGCAGCGCAAAATGGATGTGTGGATAATAGGTGGAGAGGTGGGTGGTTTAAATAAGGGGAATGGCACCGGCCGCGTGTCATGGTGCTAAGTCTGACAGTAAGAGTAGGGGGTACATATGAAGAGGCAAGGCTCTAGCTACGGCGAGGTTGTACACACAAGTTTTACGAGTTCAGGACCCTCTCGGAGGAGGTAAAAGCCCTATGTCTCGGTGCCCTGAGGCGGTCGACTGGAATAGTGGTGTGTGTGTGTGTGTCACAGGGGGTGCGAAACCTTGTGCCAGAGGAGGGGGTGGCTTATATAGAGTGTGCTAGGACCCCAGCCATCCACCGTTATAGGTTTCAATGTAACTTAAGATAGGGCGTTACTGGTAATGCTAGCTAGAAAGAGCTATTAATGATCTTTAAGACTACAGAGTGAACGCCTGACCGTTGCCATCCAGAGTGACTCTAGGTCTTCTGTACTCCAAGTGGTTTCTTGTATGGTCGAGTGACTTCATCTTGGTCGAATGGAATTGAGGGTATCTGAGTGAGGTAATTGGTCGAGTGGATTGCACTCCATGGTTACTTCAGTCGGTATCTCTTGTTATACTTTGAATGTCCTTGATTCTAGGGTAGTGACCTTTGGTAGGGCATATAGGTCGGTCCTATGACCCTACCCTAGGTCCATGGCATCGTCATTAGCCCCCGAATGGATTGAGGTCCGAGTGAAAAGAGAGTTGAAGTTGATCCTGTCCTGATTTTTATGCTTCGTAGGCATTCTTACTGAGTTCGGGAATCATGCTGAAACTTCAAATTTATTTCAGCCTCCTTGATCGATTCCGAGGTCATCGAGTGAACTATACTGGCAGTCTTCGAGTGCTGATATGGTAGGAAATCTGTGGAGCAATCGGTTACTCTGCGGTTGCCGGATCTCACGGGATTTGAAACTTTGGGGAAGCGCGCGGGACAAAGCACGCCGCAATAAACGGGGTGGATAGATAGGGGTGCCTCGATTCTCGCGGCACCTTTTTTGCCACGTTTCAGGCGCGGGACTATTGCGGGATTTGACAGGATTGCTCAGGCCCATGAGTCAGCCGATCAGAAGTAGGCTCATAAAAGGCGTTGAGGCCGATGTATTTGCACAGTGCGCATTATTCCCCTTCTTCTTCCTCTGCTTCTCCACTGCGTCTTCCTCCACTCTCGACGTTGCCGCCCCGTCCGTGTGCAGTTCACCGCGATGGTTAAGGACAAGAAAGCGGCCCTGGAGTATGAAAAGAAAGCGACGGCGATGGTGAAGGGCAAGAAGACGAGTAATGGGTCATCGTCGCGGTCCGGATTGCCTCCTGGTTGGATCCAGGGGGACTGGATTTGGTCCGCGATTCGGAAAGAAGATCTGGAGGATCTGGCCGCCGCGGGCTTGATTGCTGACGGGTCTTTGAGGCTGCCAGGGAACGAGATCGAGCCTCAGCCGCAGGAGGGTGAGTGCATCCTCCTCGCAACTCATGTCGACCGTGGTTTCTCTCTGCCTCCGCATCCCTTCTTCCGGGGGTTTCCTGAACTTTTTTGGTGCCCAACTTCACCATTTTTCTCCCAACACTATCACATACCTTGCTGCATATGTTTCTCTGTGCGAAAACTTCTTGGGTTGTAGACCGCATTGGGGTCTATTCAAACACATCTTTAGCTGCCGTTCCCAATCTGTGAAGCGAATCCGACTGACAAGAGGACGCACGTGATCCAAATGTGCGGGGGTTTAGGGATTCAGATGAGGGTTAGGAGTACTTTTCCCCCTATGACACTTCCCGAGTCGGTTAGGGGATGGCAATCGACCTGGTTCTACTGCCAAGATATTCCGACCCCCGGTCAGTCGACCGGTCTTCCTTCGTTCACCATGGATTGAGTCTAGCAACCTTCTTCATTGATCGTGACTGCAGCAAAGAAAGTAGAGGTGTCCATGCTAGTCGTGCGGGTAGTCCAATTGGTCCATGAGGGTGTGACTGGCATGGATTTGTTGGAGGTGTTTCTCAGTCGACGCATCCAGCCACTCCAAGCTCGTGATCATCCAATGTGGATGTACTCGGGCACCAATGACACCGCTCGGGTCCACCTAGAGGAGGTCCTCGATGAGACGGTAGCACAGTGGCTACAGAGCATCACTGGGAACAAAGACAACCCCAGGGGGTCTAGAAGGGTTGCACCATCCGACCCTGAAAATGAGCCGGATAAGGTCTGATCCTTGTTACCGAGTGTCTTTTTATTATGATTTGCAAATATCCTTGAATTCCGATTGATGCTTGTTTAACTTCTTGCCTTGCAGATTTATACTAAGATGTATGTGATGCCAAACGGGGAGCATGTCCAGGAGGGAGTGGAGAGCACAGACGAGAGTGCCGACTGGCAGTGATGAGTCGGACGATGGTGAATAAGTCGACTCACCACCTCCACAGAACGCCGATCCAAACAGTCTCACAACCCTGCATGTGGGCGTAACAGGGCAGCTCCTCCAAGCACACAAGTGCAAAAACGCACTTGGACTTCGACTCTGGAACCGTCTGAGAAGGCTGCCAAGTAGCCCAAGGTCGCCCCCACAAAGCCTCGGAAGACCCTGCCCAAGATCAAGATGGACGTTCCGTCGCTTATGCATGAGTGTTTTGTCTTTCTCTATGTTACCGTCGACTCATTCCTCTGTTTGACCAAGTGGGTTCTGAATCTTTTAGTGCCGCAACTTCTGGGACCTCCATGGACATTGACAAGGCTTAAGGTGATGAGGAAACTGAAGACGCGACCACTTCCAAAGAGGGTATAATTCTACAATCTTGTGCTTGTTTTATCGGTTGAACTGTCGGTCGACTGAACTCTTATGGCCGAGTCTTGTGCAGCACCACAAGATGTCATTGAACTTCCAGACGACGACGAAGAAGTGCCCCAGAAGAACACAGGAAGAAGGGAAGGACTTCGAGCAGGAGAGTGCCTGCCAGAAAGGTGCCTCAGTCGACATCAGCGCCAAAAACAGTGATCCAACAATCCAGAGATCCAGTTTGGGCTTAAGTTTCTTTTGCTGATCCTGTGTCGACTGATCGTCCTTCGGCGTTGATCGCTCAAGTCCTTGCTCCGTCCGTGCAACTCCATGCCACAAATCCTCTGGCTGCTCCGACTATTCCACCAACTCCACTCTTTGTTACCCATCATAACACAGAAGACCCGTCGGTGCTGCTAAGGAAGCTATACTCCAAGAGAGCTTTATGATGGATCAAATGAAGGTGGTGCATGAGGCTAGCAAGGCTGCCTACGACGCCAGCTCTTCTCTGCAGATTAATGTGAACGTCAGTTGATTTCCGACTGATCTTTCAGCTTGGTCTCTGTTCTGTTACTATATGGTATTTGGAAACTGCTACTTTATTATCCGTAAGATGTCCGTGGATGGGTGTTTTGGAACCTTTTATGTGCATCTATCATGAGTCTGCACTTTATATCCATTCACCCACTGGGTGTTTTAACTTCTGCTTAATAGTGCTTCCATTTGAGCCGACCAAGTCAGGTCGAGTGTATGTTCGAACTAGTGGGGGCACACAGAGTGCACCCACTAGGTGTAGTCCCCGAGACCGTTGTCGAATGATTGATTCGGCGGGAGTCTTTATCAAATGTCTCTTTATAGTTCTTTCACTCGGTGAAACAGATTGTGCCGAGTGGGATCCATACTAGTGGGGGCACACTGAGTGCACTCACTGGGTGTAGTCCCCGAGACCGCGGTCGACTGCGGGCATTCGGCTGGGGTCTGAGAACCTCTCTCTCTCTCTCACACACTCTCTCTCTCTCTCTCTCTCTCTCTCTATACTCGTGTTGGGTAGACCATGCTGAGTGGTAAACCGGACCAGTGGGAGCACGCCAAGTGCACCCACTAGGTGTAGTCCCCGAGACTACTGTTGAATGTTTGATTCAGTAGTAGTCTTAGAACACTTTTTACTATGATTGACCTTTGTTTCTGTCGACTGACGTGTCTTATTTGTTGATTGTAGAAATCTTGTGAGCTCGGGGCCCAATTTGCTGAGTTGGAGAAGAAGCAGATGAGTCTCAACCTCGATCTGGAGCTGGCCCCAAGTGAAGTTCTAGAATGATCTCGAGTCTCTGATGACTCGACTCAAAGAAATCCCTAGTCAAGTGCAAGAGTGGAAGAAGTTATCTACTCGCTATGGCGCTGATGTGGCTCTGTCCCTGGTCTTAGTCCATTGCAAGGAGGTCAAAGAATATAAGCTCGCGGCTCTCAAGGTTGACAACACCAAGAAGCTCCAATTCCAGTCCTTCATGGAGACCTTCATCGACGCTGCCACTCATATTGCAGACGGCATTAACCTTGACAGCTTCGTCGAGCCAGCAAGCCCTCCTCCTACTGAGTGAACAAACTTAATGCCTCACCTTTATTTGCCTCGGAATGCCGAGTGATTTTGTAACCATTAAACTCTTTCAGGCCTGATGCCTGAGTACTTCTGCTCGTGGTTTTGAACTTTGCTGGTTTTACCTAAACTTGGTTTTTCCTTGAATATGGTTGCTTTGTCTTCACCACTTTTAGATCTTTTAACTCCGAGTGGAGCTTGATTTCTCACTCGAAATAGACATTGTATTTGTGACACAGCTCTAATGATGTGCTCGATTGGCACCTTGTCGTCCTTGTAGATCAGGATGGAGCGGATGTTGTACTTGTGACGCAGCTCCGATGACGTGCTCGATTGGCACCTCGTCGTCCTTGTGGATCAGGATGGAGCGGATGTTGTACTTGTGCTGCAGCTTAGGGGATCTTTGTGACTTAGGCGAGAACGGGGTCACAGCTAAGCCTCCGAGTGAGAGGGTTGCTCATCACTCGGAGTGGTTTTTAAACCTGGGCGAGTACGGGGTCGCATCTAAGCCCCGGAGTGAGAGGATTGCTCTCCACTCGGAATGGTTTTTCAACTTAGGTGAGTACGGGGTCGCAACTAAGCCCCCGAGTGGGAGGATTGCTCTCCACTCAGAATAGATTTTTAACTTAGGCGAGTACGGGGCCGCATCTAAGCCTCCGAGTGGGAGGATTGCTCTCGACTCGGAATGGTTTTTCAACTTAGGCGAGTAAGGGGTCGCAGCTAAGCCCCTGAGTGGGAGGATTGCTCTCCACTCGGAATAGTTTTTTAACCTAGGCGAGTACGGGGTCGCAGCTAAGCCCCCGAGTGGGAGGATTGCTCTCCACTCAGAATAGTTTTTTAACTTACGCGAGTACGGGGTCACAGCTAAGCCTCCGAGTGGGAGGGTTGCTCTCCACTCGGAATGGTTTTTCAACTTAGGTGAGTAAGGGGTCGCAGCTAAGCCCCCGAGTGGGAGGATTGCTCTCCACTCGGAATAGTTTTTTAACTTAGGCGAGTACGGGTTCACAGCTAAGCCTCGGAGTGGGAGGATTTCTCTCCACTCGGAATGGTTTTGAAACCTAGGCGAATCAAGTTCGCGGCTAAACCTCCGAGGGAGAGGGTTTCTCTTCACTCGGAGTGGTTTTTAAACTTAGGCGAATCAGGTTCGCGACTAAGCGTCCGAGTGAGAGGGTTGCTCTTCACTCGGAGTGGTTTTGAAACTTAGGCGAATCAGATTCGCAGCTAAGCCACCCACTGGGGGATTTGAGTGTTTATGGGAAAATAATCATTAAGATACTGCAAAACTCTTGTCTTTGATAAGCAAACTGAAGGATTCTTGTTCCAACTCATCGATCTGAGTGGTTTAGGTATAGAAACGGCGGAGCAGCTCCGCATTCCACGAGCGTGGCTCATCTTCTTTCTTGGCTACATTGTAGAGGTGATACGCCCCATTGTGGTGCACCTTGGTGATGATGAAGGGACCTTCCCAGGCTGGAGCGAGCTTGTGAGGTCATTTCTGATGCACTCGGAGCACAAGGTCTCCTTCCTGGAATGCTCGACGTCTAACATTATGGGCATGGAATCGACGCAGGTCTTGTTGGTAGATGGTCGACCGGATCAGAGCCATCTCACATTCCTCCTCTAGGAGATCAACTGCATCTTGGCGTGCCTGTTCTGCCTCAGCTTCTGAGAAGAGTTCCACTCGGGGACCATTGTGCAGCAAGTCACTCGAAAGCACAGCTTCAGCACCATACACCATGAAGAAAGGGGTTCGGTCAATGGATCGGTTCGAAATTGTTCTCAATCCCCATAAGACAGATGGCAACTCAGTCACCCAGGCTCCAGCAGCGTGTTTGAGGTCGCGCATCACTCGGGGTTTCAGCCCTTGAAGGATCAAACCATTCGCCCTTTCTGCTTGCCCATTGAACTGCGGGTGCGCAAAAGATGTGTCGGATATCGGGTTCCGGCAAAACCCTTAAGGTTCAAACTCTAGGGTGCACACAAAGATCTTCTTCCTACCGAAACACGCCCAGAACCTCGCCACGATTTTAAGCCAGCACGATGAACAACACAAGAGACACGAGGTTTATACTGGTTCGGGCCATCGTTGTGGTGTAATACCCTAATCCAGTGTGTGGTGTGGTGGATTGCCTCTTGGGCTGATGATGAACAGTATAGAGGAAGAACAACCTCACGAGAAGAGGTGTTCTTGTTGTGGAGGGTGTTCTGCTTCGTCGGGGTTCAATCTCTTCCTACTATGGTGGCTATCTCTATATATAGAGGCCCTGGTCCTCCTCCCAAATATTGAGCGGGAAGGGGGCCAACAACGGCCATTTTGTAAGGGGACAGCTAGTACAAGCTATCCTGACTAAAGGTGGTCTTCGACTGCCAAAGGCACTAGCGATGACGCCGTCTTGGGCTCCACGGTGACCTCCGTCCTGCCGCTCTGCTGGTCTTGATCTCGTTGCACAGATATGGAAACCTTTGCCTGATTCCTCGGTACTCCGCGCCTGCGCTTTCCCCCTTTGCACCAAAGAGGAAACGAGGACACTACGCAGGCTGGCGCCCGCCTGGTCTTGATCGTCATGGCTTGCGTCATGAGCACCTCGCGAGGTACCCCTTGCCTTGATCTCTCCGCCTCCTCGCGAGCCTACCTGGTGAGGCCGCCCCTGAGGAGGCCTTGTGTCGTCCGCCCCCCGAGGTTTGGCCCCTCGCGAGGGTCTTGAGTGTTTGTTGATGAAGACGGGTCGTACTGGGCCACTGCTGAGCCACGCTGCAGGCCGCAGGCAGGCAAGTCTGGGGACCCCCGTTCCCAGAACGCCGACAGTAGCCCCCGGGCCCAAGGCGTGCTCGGACTTGGCTTAGCAGCAAAGCCAAAGGGCAAGTGCGGGGCGCCACGGGCCCCAACAGCCTACGGCCTTGGTCGACGCGTGGCGACTGATTGGACGTGGGCGTCTCCGCTTCCCCATGCTCCCCCGATTCTTCCTGGCTAGGCGGCCACAAAGCTTTTACACAGTTATTTCCTCTCCGCTGCCCACGTGCTTCCTGTTCCCCTTTCTTCCCCAAGCCTCTGTTTCCGCTTCCAATCTGACTTGAGATCTGCCCCTTCCCCCGCCATGGCGTCGACTAGCAAGGAGAAGGAGAAGCCGATGGTCAGTTAAGACGCGTTTAAAGTTCGGGTGAACACATATATGATATAAGTACTTCGGTACATATAATCGTTATACATAAAATTCTTTTACCCAAGTCACTCGGGGGCTCTTAAATTTATGTGAGCTGTTTTATAATAAGTGTTCTTCTTCTTAGTTGTTGCAAAGTCTTTTTTCTATCACTCCTTTTTTCGACGCGAGTGTGTGGTCAATAGCTGGGGAGCCTAATTTCTCTCTCAAAGCCGCTAAAAGTTTGCTAAACTGGCCTAACAAGAAGTACTACGCCTTCGGGATAGGAGGTCGAAGCCGTAGGATGACCCGCTTGAAGTCTTGAGATAGGGTGTGTCATGTTAAAGCACGACAGAAGCACAATTTTTTTCTAAGACCAATTTTCTGATTGGCACCGAACAATTGAATTAGTTCGGACATCGAGTTTTTACTGACGTTTTTGGTTTTCCAATCCTATGGCACTTTTCAACTATTTGTGTGTTTTCCGCATAAGTCTCGCAGTGCAACGCCGGACACCTTTAGAGATTCGGCAAAAATTCTCGGATATTGCTATATATGCATCAGTTTCGAATTGTGTCTTCGGTCAATAGTTGGGTTGCCCGGATCCTTTGCTTGCCGCCTACGTTCCGCTTTGTTCGGCTAGGTGTGCAAAGGGAGAACCACTGCGATTGTGCTTCCAGCTCGCATGGTTAAGCACCTAAGTGGAGAAAGCCGAAAACTGACTGTCACAATAAGCGTAAACTGGTCAGCGGTCCGATGACTGTATTAAATGACGGGCCGTTCATAACATTGGCCAAAGTGTTTACGGCTTGACCTCGGCTGTCGCCGAACACTAACCGGGGGGCTACTTGCTGGCCTCCCAACTTTAAGCTCCTATGACTAAGTGAAAGTTATAAATCCCGCATATCTGATTGCCTCGTTTTCGCCAACACAACCTCCTTCGGGCACCGAGACGTCGGCTAAGGGTTGTTTTGTTATTACGGAAACACCCTGCGTAGCATCTACAAGGGGGTAGAAGCCGATGACGGGCAACTTTCAGATTATAAACGGTCGCAACGGAAGTGAAAATTTGGGTTCATTTAGACCATAGAGTTTGGAAGCTTTCCCCGAACTAAATCCTCAGTATTTTCCTCCCATATTGATCGGAGCTGAGGTTTCATGATCATGCTTAACATGACAACCCAACGAAAGGAACCGATAGCGGGACTATTTTCTTTGGACGATGTTTCTTATGTTAAACAATAATATAACATGTCTCTCTGCATACCTTTGTTTATAAAACCGTATGGCCGGATTGCCTTGTTTGTCATAAATCTTTACCCTCATAAAGGCTTTATAAAGTAGGACAAACACCCCTCGGCTGCTGGCCGAGGAGGTTAAAGCCGATGGTCGGTCAACAAAGTTTTGTACCACTACACCACGAACCCCTCTATAGCTACGCATACCTTCCAACGAAATAGCCATGTGTTGCTGGGATTGCAGCTCCCACTTCCCACGACTATTAATAACTCCCTACTATCCATGCAAAAAAATAACTCCCTACTACAATTAAGGAAATATCATTTTTCAAAAATAAAAAGTAAGGGAAACAACCCACTTCCTCCCGATAGGTAGGACACCACACACGTCGCCGCTGCCTACCTTCGTTCTATCGTGTGATCCCTAATCCGGATTCCAACAGATCGTCTCCGTCCTCCACACTCGGCCGCCTCAACTGCGTCCCGTGATCCCGATGTGATCCCCAACCCCCCCCCCCCCCCCACCACCACCACCCATGCCCCCACCAAACGCCAACCCTGCGGCATCGGAGGAGCGTGACGATGTCGACCGCCAGCGGCGGTTCAAGCCGGCGACTTGCCGAACCAGATGGTGAGGAACCTTCTGGAGCAGGAGAGCCTTCATCGGAGGCAAGACCACCTGCAGCTCCTTCACCTCCATCCTCGTAGCCATCGTCTGCTTGTTCGTGCTTGTCCATCGATTCCGCCAGTACCACATCCTCGCCAAGGACTTCTCCAACCTCAACGCCATGGTAATTTTGTATTTTCTCCCCTCTCTCTTTGCTTCCTGCCGGTTCACTCGATCGGCCCAGGTTGTTGGTATTTGCGAGACAAGCAGAATCTCATGATGGCTATTAGAAATTTAGAATGGAGACTTGCAATTCTGGGTGTTTTTGTAGGTATGCGGTACTACTTTCTGATTTGTGGCTGGTTGATGGAACCTGTATATTCCCAATCCTTTGGAATAGAGATTCTACTTGTGCTTAGTAATGGATTTCATATTATACCTTGGAAGGTGACAACGGAAGATAAGTTCTGTGACTTGTACGTTCTGCTAATGACCGACTTTCAGTAAAAATTAAGGTGTCTGCCTTGTAGAAAAAATTACCAATCATCTAGCAGTTTCCTTTAAGTATTATAGTATTCCTGATCCACCGTTGTGGTTGTTGGCTTGCACCTTTGTGTATGTACACGCTAACAGCCGGCTGGCCGCAGCTAATTACTCATTAGCCAATATGTTAATGAACTATCACGAAATTAGAGAATCCCAAAGCAAGCAGGCAATAGCCCATGTACGGTCATGGCTGGCTTATTTTGTTATTTTGATGGATGAATCGATCAAATCGTAACCTGTGTATGTGCATGTTCTGCACTTTCACCGGCTGGATGTAGTAACTTTGGTTCAGATTTGATTGTCGCCATCATACTAGAGCATAGTAGCAGCTGGTGCTAGCAGCCGAACGCATGAGCACTTGGTGCAGCGCCGCAACATTCGTCTTCACAACAGTGTGTTCGCCGCGCGCCGTCTTCCATGACGCATTGATCCTCGGAGTCTTTGAACTTGGCATCACAACTCATGTAAGTCAACCTTAAACTTAAGGTATATAATTACAACTTAATATTGTTGTTAGAAATTTTGAAGATTGCTGGTCAGTGTTTTTGTTCGATCTACATAAATGTGCTTGCAAGTGCTTATGAAATGAATCCATCATTGTTTACAGGGCAAAAAATTCTTACATATTCATCTTTGGGAAAAAGTTCAGGGCATATATAGCGGGTTACTTCTGTAGAAGGAGGTACGCCTGCATGAATAATGTTGGCTTGTAAAGCTGTAGCTTATTTAAGTGACATCTTCTGCAGTGTAACTAAAAAAATCATGTTGAAAAGATTTTGTATTCACTCAGATATATTACTATTATTGTCAATCATATGTATATAAATCAAAATCACTAGAAAACACACTTGTTAACATTTAATACAGCCAGCTTTGTGCGAATTATTTTCTATCAACTTCAAGTATTTCTGGAATTTTTTCAATCTCTGCATTTATATATGCACTGTTTTGGTAACTACAGATCTGTGTTTGTAATGAAGCATGCTCTATTTGTCGGCGCACATATTTTCTGGGCATTTACCTCACTGTATCTTCATTATATTCTTTGTAAGGTGTTTATTAATTTAATTAACATATGAATGGTCTGTTCATAAGGCTCTCTTTTCTCTGTATACAGAGTTGAGTGCTATGGCCGGGACTGTAAAAAAGTGGTCAAATTATGATATATCAAAGCCCTTCACACGTGATGACGTATGTTGGATGATGGAATGATTATTCTGTTCAGTGCTTGCTTTGACTTGGGTGTTCAGAGAAGTAAAACTTCAACTATCATGTTTAGTGAAGCAACATATTGTATCTGAAGTGAAACTTTTTGTTTGATACGAAGATATGAGCATCAAACTAACATCGATCTAAAGATAAGGTATGCTCATTTCTCTACTGTTTGGAATTCAACATGGTTGAGCAACAATCTATTATTGATCATTCCTTTTGCAATATGAATGCTCATTTTAGTTCCTGCTTAGCTTTAGGAAATCTAAACAAGAGTGTTGCTCTTGCTACACTCCAAAGTACCGATCTAGAATATAAAACAAAAATTGTGGGTGTTGAACTTGTTAATTTATTCTTGGTTGATACAACCACTAAAACAAAACTATTGGTCATATAGCAAGATGAATTATCACATGGCCTTCAAGCTTCGTATGTTGCTCTTTGTTTGAATTTTACTACCTTAGTAACTTGATTTTATTTCATGGCACCTTATTTTTCTCATTTCTTTGTTGTTGTAGATTTTCAAGATAAATCGATGATCCATGGCTCAGAAGTCGATTGCAAGATCGAGAGGGTGGCTACTACTAGATAGTTTTAGATTAGGTTATTAGAATGTCATTCAGGTCAATGTTTCAAATATTATGTTTTAGATGGCTGACATGTTGATTGCAAGGTTGAGAATCAGACTACTACTAGGTAGTTTCACATACTGTAGTCTTTGTATCATGTTCTTTGTAAAGCAACCAAGTTGATTAATATATGTGACCATTCTAATTATTATGTTTGTCTCTCCTATACACTATCATCATTGATATAATAATTTAGAATTTTGATATACAAAATACATTAATTGTCCAAGCTATGCGACGAACGCATACAGAGTGTTGTTATGCTCTAGCTCTATACGTTGCTGCCTTACAACACATATTCATGCTGGTTACCAACGAATTTATATATGTTGTTGTAGCCCTTTGCAACGCCACCAACGACAACACATATAAATCCGTTGGTGTAGACCTTAGCAACGCTTAAATGGGCATTCGACAACACATCGATGTGTTGCTGAAGGGGGGTTCTTGTTGTAGTGTACAATGCGGATCCGAGCATTAATGACGTAAAGTACTTGGATACATAGAGTCATTACATATAATTTGTGATTTTACTATGGATATTGATCCTTAATTCGGCCTCCCATGCCTACATTAAGGCTCGGGGGCTACTGGGCTTCGGGCTTATTATTTACAAATATTAAAAGGGCACATCGATCCCCTGATCTGGTGTTGCCACCCGACCAGTGTCTCGGGGCTACTGCATTGACAATCCAATGCAGAAAATTTGAAGTGCAATATAGTTTTGGAGGAGATTATTATCCTCAGGTTGGTCGGCCGCACCCAATCTGAGTCTCGAGGACTTTGCACACCGCGTTTCTATTCCTAAGTATGTTGCCGAGCTGGGAATTGATCCTCAGGCCGATTTTGCGAATCAACCTGAGTCTCAGGGGCTACTGGGTTCGGCGGTATTATGTCATCCTTCAGGTGCATCTCAGGTTTTAGACCGACACACACCTTGAGGGCTACTAGTTATACATATTAACAACAAATAAATTTGCACGCATCGGAAAGAAAAGCCGCAAACAATCAGCCCATGGCCAAGGTGCTGATCCACCTCGAAAGCATTTCGGATATAGCTCGAATGCAAGTGGCGGCCTCCATAGAGGGCATTTCCGGCATTAAGCTCGGCTAAACTCCTGCAACCTTTTTGAACCAAGGTGATCTATGACACCTCGGATACAGTCCAGCGTTGGAGCTCGGACATAGTCTGTCGTTAGAGCTCGCATACATTCCGGCATTGGAGCTCGGATACATTCCGGTGTTGGAGCTCGGAAGCGGTCCAGCATTGGTGGTCGGCTGCAAAAGATACCTCGGAAGCAGTCCGGCGTTGGAGCTCGGATGCAAGAGGACACCGCCACACGGGAACAACTTCAAACCCGAAACATGGCATAAAAATAACAAGGCATTGATAAAGGCCGAAGACTTAAAGGGCTCCTCGGATACCCGACGTGTAAACTCTTTGGATTCACTCCAGCGATCCTCAAGATCGAAGATGGGAAGATTAGTTGAACCAGTTTTCAAGACCGGCGACCGAAGATAAAGAATAGTTCGAAAGAATCGAGGAGCGTCCCCAACTTGAAGACCGGTTCAGGGGGCTACTAACGGTGTCCTGGACTAGGGAGTACTCACCACTTCGTCTCCCGATCAGTTGGATTGGGCCGAGGACCCCCATGCCGCATACAAGGAAGACTGCCCCTGCCGCATACAAGGAAGACTCCACAAGACTTGGCATCCAAGACAAGGACTCTCCTAAACCCTAGGCCTCCGGTGTCTTATATAAACCGAGGCCAGGCTAGTCAATAGACAATCTGATATTCATTACCACAATCTCGTAGTAGACACATGTACTCTGTACTACAGCCATATGAATACAATCAAAAGCAGCATGTAGGGTATTATCTCTTCAAGAGAGCCCGAAGCTGGGTAAAACCTCGTGTCCATGTTACCATCGCTCCAAGATGCCTAGCTTAGGACCCCTACTACGAGATCCGACAGTTTTGACACCGACAGTGGGTGGAGGACAACGTGTATGCGCTTGTTAGGGCCTTTGCTTCTGACAACGATGAGGTGATAGTCGCTGCGGATGAGGGTGATGTGGTTAATGGCGGTGAAGATGGTGCCAATGATGGCGATGGTGGCATGAGTGATGCCACTGGAGGCGACCAAGAGGATGCGGTGAGTGATATGTCCGACTGATCCTGTGTCCCCCTGCTGTTTATCCTGCACACAAAAGCTCGGGCGCGGCCCTGAAGGTTGTAAGAAAATTTTGGGAGGGGATGCCCCTCATGTAAAAAGATTGTTGTGCACATGCTTTCAGGAGCAACGCTGAATGTGCGCCCGCATGATGTTACGGGCCCTGCGATGAGTTAGTTGCTGTGGTTTACCTCTAGCCCGGATAAGCCTTGAGTAGGCTTGCGAGGCCGCGATCCTCCAAGGGTCCTCTAGGGGGCCTGCCGACCATGTGATGAGAGCCTCGCGAGAGCGAGTGCTGGCCGCGGGACGGCATGCGCGCATGCGCTTGGCCCAGCCCCGCCCGTGAGAGGCTCACGAGGGGCAGTCAGTTGGTGCGAATTCCAAACTAGGGTAGAAACCAGAACACAAGAAAACACACAAACGAGACAAGACCCCCCCACGCACATACGCAAACACAAATTCAATTGCAACTTAAATGCGAAGCAAGAAAGCTCGACCACAGAAAGGGGGGCAAAGATCAAAAGGCCGCGTCCGGCACCTAGTTTAGTCTTTGATGTCTTCTCACTAGCGCGGAGCTAAGTGGTGCCACTGGGCGTGGGAGGGAGCCCCCGAGGCCCGAGGGCGGCTCTCCGGAGACCCTGGGGCGTGTACAGCCCCAACTCATTATTATGTGAGAGTGTCACGGGCGGCGAGCCTCACACGCACTGGGCCTTCTTCACAGGTACCGGCCTTGCTTCATATCGCCAGACGAGGGCCCCGCCTTGCGCCACCCTCGACCACCATTGACGGTGGCCGGCAGCCAAGGACGACGCCAATGGGGTAAAGGGGATGCCAGCGGTTCCCCCGATGACCATGGGTCCTCTGCCGGGGGCAGGCTTTGCAGCACCTCCCCGGCAGAGGGCCTACCTCCGGGGAACACCTTGCTCCGTGCACCGTGGGGAGGGGTGAGGGAGTCCTGGACTAGGGGGTGTCCAGATAGCCGGACTCCAAGACTACGAAGATACAAGATTGAAGACTCCGTCCCGTGTCCGGATGGGACTTTCCTTGGCGTGGAAGGCAAGCTTGGTGATACGGATATGTAGATCTCCTACCATTGTAACCGACTCTGTGTAACCCTAGCCCTCTCCGGTGTCTATATAAACCGGAGGGCTTTAGTCCGTAGGACACAACATACATTACAACAATCATACCATAGGCTAGCTTCTAGGGTTTAGCCTCCTTGATCTCGTGGTAGATCCACTCTTGTACTACCCATATCATCAATATTAATCAAGCAGGACGTAGGGTTTTACCTCCATCAAGAGGGCCCGAACCTGGGTAAAACATCGTGCCCCTTGTCTCCTGTTACCATCCGCCTAGACGCACAGTCCGGGACCCCCTACCCGAGATCCGCCGGTTTTGACACCGACATTGGTGCTTTCATTGAGAGTTCCTCTGTGTCGTCACCGATAGGCTCGATGGCTTCTTCAATCAACAACGCTGTCCAGGGTGAGACTTTTCTCCCCGGACAGATCTTCGTATTCGGTGGCTTCGCACTGCTGGCTAATCCACTTGGCCATCTGGAGCAGATCGAAAGCTACGCCCCTGGCCGTCAGGTCAGGTTCGGGAGCCTAAACTTCACGGCCGACATCCGCAGGGACTTGATCTTCGACGGGCTCGAGCCACAGCCAAGCGTGCCGCACTATCGCGATGGGCATGATCTAGCTCTGCCGCCGAACAGTGCCTTGGTGGCCGCACAAGAATCCGCTCCGGCCCTTAGTCCGGAGCCGATCGCGCAGATCGAGGACCGGTGGTTGGACGCCGCCTCGGGGGCTGCAACTTCCACGGTGATGGAGCCGAACACTAACCTGGTCCCTTGTGAAGCTTGTGACTCCGAGGTGCCGGACTCCCTGCCGGACTCCGGACCTCCCGCGCCCCTGCCAATCGAATCTGATTGGGCGCCGGTTATGGAATTCACCACCGCGGACATCTTCCAACACTCGCCCTTTGGCGACATCCTAAATTCGCTAAAACATCTCTCGCTATCCGGAGAGACCTGGCCGGACTATGGCCAGGACGGTTGGGATACAGACAACGAAGAAATTCAAAGCCCACCAACCTCCCACTTTGTAGCCACTGTCGATGATTTAACCGACATGCTAGACTACAACTCCGAGGACATCGACGGTATGGACGACGATGCCGGAGACGAACAAGAACCAGCGCCTATAGGGCACTGGAAGACCACCTCGTCATACGACGTATACATGGTGGATACCCTAAAAGGAAGCGATAACGAGGACCAACGGGGCGCGGCAGAAGATAATCCCGCCGACAAACAACCAAAACGGCGACGCAGACGCCGCCCTAAGTCCCGCCTCGACAACAACAGCACTCCTAATGACCCAGCAATACAGCAGGGCAAACCAGTGGACGACGAACACGCAGACAAGCAACCGTCCGAACAGGACGAGTCAGATAATCAGTCCAGGCCCGGCGAAAACAACAGTCCAGACGACCTCACGCCGGACACACCGCCGGAGAATAAAAACCTTCGGAAAAGACTCGTCGCCACCGCAAGAAGTTTGAAGAAGGAAAAACGGAAGCTCAAAACAGCGGAAGATACACTCAGAATGAGGTGGAGCAAAGTGCTCAAAACTGCAGACAAATACGGCAATGGCCATCAATCAAAGAGCTACCCGAAGCGCAAGCTGCTGCCAGAATTTGACGAGGAGGCCATAGAGCCCCCACAGTCAAAAAACAAAGAGGCCGCCTGGTCGGATAGACGGCCAGATGATAGGCCAAAATCTAAAAGCGGCGCCGCACATAAGCCGACTAATGACCCTGGAAAAACGGATGGCCCAGCCAGGTCCATTTACGGGCCAAAGAAGAGGGCCCCAGGAAGCAACGCAACACGCCAAGTGTCCGAAGACAGTGGTACACCCAAATACAGGGGCGCCGCACACCCACTATGTTTCACCAACGAGGTGCTGGATCATGAATTCCCAGCAGAATTTAAACCCATAAACATAGAGGCTTACGACGGAACAACAAACCCTGGAGTCTGGATAGAGGATTATATACTACACATACACATGGCTAGAGGAGATGATCTCCACGCCATAAAATACTTACCCCTCAAGGTCAAAGGGCCAGCCCGTCATTGGCTCAAAAGCCTCCCAGAAAACACTGTTGGAAGTTGGGAAGAGCTCGAGGACGCATTCAGAGCAAATTTTCAAGGAACTTATGTCTGCCCTCCAGATGCAGATGATCTAAGTCATATAACTCAACAACCCGGAGAGTCAGCGCGCAAATTCTGGAACAGGTTCCTCACCAAAAAGAACCAAATAGTCGACTGTCCGGACGCCGAAGCCTTAGCAGCTTTTAAACACAACGTCCGAGACGAATGGCTCGCTAGACACCTCGGCCAAGAGAAGTCGAGGACAATGTCCGCGCTAACAAGCCTCATGACCCGCTTTTGCGCGGGAGAGGATAGCTGGCTAGCAAGATGCAGCACCAGCGACCCAAGTACATCCGAGATCAGAGATGGAAACGGAAAATCACGGCGCAGAAAAGATCAGCGTCGGAATAAAGAGAAAAGCCCAAAGAACACGGCGGTCAACGCCGGATTCAAAAGCTCGCGGCCAAACAACAAAACACCGCCTCTTAAGGATAACAGTGATGAGCTATCCAACTTAAACAAAATTTTGGGTCGGATATGTCAAATCCACAGTACCCCCGGAAGGCCTGCAAACCACACCCACCGAGATTGTTGGGTTTTCAAATAGTCCGGCCGATTAAAGGCCGAACACAAGGGGCTCGACGCATTAAGCGAGGATGATGATAAACCCCACCAGCAGAGGACCGGAAAACAAAAGACTTTCCCACAAGAGTTCAAAACAGTAAATTCACTTCATGTGATAATACGGAAAAACAATGCGGCACCCGCTAAAATGGGTCTCACACGGTCCAACCCAGCGGGACATAGAGATTGGATATGAAAACCAATCACTTTTGACCACCTGGATTATTCCAGAAGCGTTCGAAATGCAGGATGGACTGCCCTGATATTGGATCCTATAATCGACGGACTGCAATTTACACAAGTCCTGATGGGCGGAGGCAGCGACTTAAACCTGCTGTATCCAAACACAATCCGCAAGTTGGGGATAGACCTGACTAAAATTCAACACAGCCGCACTTCCTTTAAAGGAGTGACGCCAGGCCCTTACGCCAAGTGCACAGGCTCCTTATTACTAGAAGTTGTGTTCGGGTCACCGAACAACTTTCGACGTGAAAAACTAATCTTTCATGTCGTCCCATTTAAAAGTAGCTATCAAGCACTCTTGGGACGAGAAGCTTTTGTCCGCTTCAACGCCATACCACATTACGCGTCTCTTACACTTAAGATGTCCGGTCCACGTGGCATCATTTCAGTGCCAGGGTCATTTAAAGACCCCGGACACGGCTAGACGAGTCCGGCATAAATAAGCTAGGGGCTCCCTAGCCGCACACCCCTTCACAAGGGGCTACGCGTATAAGCAACAGCGAGCTCATATAGACTCCGCTTTACTTACTTATTTATATTTTTTCCTTCGTATATATTTTTCGCACGATCTCCTTTCAAACTAAGTTCCTCTCTTTTTACAGATGAACAACGTGCACACCCGTCCAGGATAACGGCACAACGGAGACACAGGCGCAGACGTGCAGTAGGGACCCGTCGCAAGGATTCTTTTCAGATTAAGACCCTGCTTAAACCTTTTTTACTGTCTCTTGTTGTTATAATCCCCTGGTTTATCATTATAACCAAAGTGGAGTTTGACGTTTTGGCGTTGGCCGCGTCAGAGGACCTTGCCCGTACCTAGACACTAGGGGCTTAGGGCATTGTTCTGCCCATCATTATAAAGACCGAACACCTTAGGGAGTGTTCGGCGTCTCGAGTTAGGCCTTATATGCATCAGCTCCGAATCATGTCTTTGGTCAAATGTTGGGTTTGCCCGGCTCCTGTGTTTTGCTGCCTTACGTTCCGTATCATCGGCTAACGCGGCACTAGGAGAACTACTGCGATTGTGCCCCAGTTCGGCTGGGCGAGCACCTCAGTAGAGAAAGCCGAAAACTGACTATCATGATACAGCGAGAGACTGGTCAACCACTCGATCAACTACCGGAATGTTTAGAATTCCTCCGCTTTGACGAAGGACCATTTTCTGGTCAGGCACACATGCGCCCCAAATTCGGAGAGCGCGGTGCCCCCAGGGGCTATATCGTAGCCCCACCCTTGAACTCCAATGGCTAAGTGAAAGTGATAAAGCATCATAGTCCGGTTGCCTCGTTTGCTACGCTACCACCTCCTTAACAGGACCGAGACGTCGGATTAAGTGTGAAAACGCACTATTTTTTGCGAACACCCCCGCACCTTGTGCGTGGGGGCTGAAGCCAAAGACTGCCATCTTTCAGGTTATACAAAAGTATACATAAACGGCCACATAGTAGATATTTCAATACTTGGAACGCACAAGTATAAAAAGCGGTTACATCATAATCATTGTTTTACAAGATAAAACGTTCATTTGAACGCGGCATTTTTTGAGCACTGCGACTCTATTACACGAGCACCACGCATAACTTCCCCAAAATAGTGCTCGGCGGGTAACCGGCTTTCGTCCGAACCCTGGGTTGCAATAGAGGTGGCATCCATCTCTGTCCAATGTGTCTTCACACGGGCAAGGGCCATCCGCGCACCTTCTATGCAGGCCGACCGCTTCATCTCCTTGATATGCGGCACCGCTCCAAGAAATTGCTGCAATAAGCCAAAATAGCTCGTCGCCTTAGGCCTCTCTGGCCAGACATGAGCCACGTATCAGTCATGGCAAGTCCGGACAACCTGTTCAGCTCAGCCCATTTGGCCAACCGATCGGTCAACGGAAGTGAACGATCCGGACTATGAAATTGAGACCAAAATAGCTCTTCCATCTTGTGATCCTTCTGACTCCGGAAGTGCACAACGGCATCCGCCGCACTTGCCGCTAAGTCCATATATGGATCCTCCGCCCCCCACAGCTGGCCAAGCTGGGCATAATTCAGATCCGTAAACCGGCGACTCAGCAGAAAAGGCTTGCCAGCCACAATGTCTCCGGCCTGGCGCAGCTCCTCCTTCATAGCCCGCATTGCAGAACGGGCATCCTTGGCCTCGGCGGTGGCCTTCCCCAGGTCTTCTCGCTCCGATAGGCGCTCCTTTTCAAGAGCCTCATTGCGGTCGGTAGCATCCTTCAATTTCACGGCCAATCCGGCCATCTCTTCCCTGCTTAGGCAGTGTGCAGCCCTTTCGGCTTCTAACTCCTCGGCCGCCCTCGAGGCAGCCGCATCACTCCTTGTGGCTTGCTCCTTGGCTTGAGCAAGCTTGGCCCGAAGGCTCTCCACAGCAGTAGCACCATCTGCATCACAGCATAAATATTGTAAGAGGTGGGCTTTGGCTCCCTTAAGTAAGTGACTGCGGAGAATTCATTTACCTTGCGACTCGTCAAGTCGCCGGTTGACAAGCGCGATGTCCGCATCCGCCACATCAAGTTGCCGCATTAACTCGACAACTCCACCAGTCCGGCTAGCCCCCGGACTATCCGCCACCTGCATAGGAAGGGCGACACTCAATACCTGCGATATTGATCCTCGGCACGCTGTCATTTTCAACAACCTACCTAGTCTCAGGGGCTACTATCTATACAGGCCGCACTTCTATGTGCAAAACTGTCAAAAAGGTGCGTCGTTTTTATGTACCTCAAATCCCGCCAGCAAACTCCTGACGGCATTATGCAATCCGCTCTCGGCAGACGAGATCCTTCCAATCACCATGCTCATCAATGCACGGTGATCTTCTGAGATGGACGCCCTCTCAGGCAGATCCTTCAGCTCCCCCGGCCGAACACTAGTCGGCGCCGAACTCTCCGGCTCTGTTGGGCTCGGGGATACCCTCCGTGACGACACTTCAGGCTCGTCCGCCCTGTCCGACGGTGCAGCAGACGGAGGCGTCTCGCTCTCCATCATCTCCGGACGAAGATCCCGCGAAGACGAACTCATCTGAGAAGGCCGCAGATCCGAACTGTAAGGTAAAAATTTCGGTTATCCTCAGAAGCACAAATAGGGATATTTTCTTATTAATGAACTCCCCTTTTCCTACTCACGGCTCGCTGGAGGGCTGATCCTTTAGAGACGATTGTACGGCCGGGGTCTCCCCGGACGCAGGACCCTCTGGTGAAGATTTCTTCCCCCGCTTGGGGGCTTTGGCCTCCGGGTCTTCGGAGGCGGTCCTTGTCTCCCCCTGGAAGGAGGGATTCTCGATCCCCCCTTCTTCAAGCGCCCCCTTGGGCGAGGTGATAGCTCCTCTATTTTCCCCATCGCCTTCTTCTACAGGTGCGACCTCCAACATTCTGACCAGCACGGGCTCCGGTGCGGTCTCTGGGAGGGGGGCCGGACACCTTATCAGCTTTGCTCGCGCTACCCACTCCTGATGAAGGATAACGGGTTAGAAGGCGAATTATAGAAAAGCAAACAAACGGAACATCCGGACATTGAGCTATTTACCTGAGTATCCGGGCGATTGCAGCTTAGGCCCGCATCCTCGGTCAATTCCGGACACATCACCTGTGGTCCGAAGAACAACTTGTACATCTCCACGGGTGTCATACCCATGAAGTGTTGGAGAACTCGTGGTCCCTCCGGATTGAACTCCCATAACCGGAGAGGACGGCGTTTGCAGGGTAGAAGATGCCTGATTAGCATGACCTGCATCACCACTACCAGATCGATCTCCCTCGCTTGGAGGTCTCGAATCCGGCCCTGCAATAGGGGCACGTCTTCTGACGGCCCCCAATTGAGCCCTTGGTTGACCCACGACATCAACCGTCGTGGAGGTCCCGGGCGGAATGAAGGCGGCGGCTTTTGCCTGCTGCCCTTCGGAGCGGTGATATAGAACCACTCCTGCTGCCACAAGCCGAGCTCCTCTTGGAAGGAGCCCTCGGGCCACGGGGCATCGGTCCTCCTGCTTATGGCCGCCCCGCTGCACTCTGCTTGACGCCCCCCGATCTTCTTCGGCTCCACATTGAAGGTCTTCAGCCACAGGTCGAAGTGGGGCGTGACGCGGAGGAAGGCTTCGCAGACGATAATGAATGCGGAAATATGGAGGATGGACTCTGGAGCCAAGTCGTGAAAATCCAGCCCGTAGTAGAACATGAGCCCTCTCACGAAGGGGTCCGTCGAGAAGCCTAAACCCCGACGGAGGTGGGATACGAAGACGACGTACTCACCGGGCTCGGGAGTAGGTATGGCCTGCCCTTGGGCGGGCAACCTGTGCGAAATCTCGTAAGACAGGTACTTGGCCTCACACAGCTTTAACATGTCCTCCTCCGTGACGGAGGAGGGCATCCACTGGCCCTGAAGGTCGGAGCCGGACATTGTTGAAGGTCCGAAGCGCTCGAATCTGGGGCTCCGGGTGTTGGAACTTGGAGCAAGGAGAAGATTCGATGGAAGATTGAAGAAAAGAAACGAGCCTTGGTCCTCTTATAAAGAGGGAAAATACCAAGAGCCGTCTCCGTGACCGTTCGGGATTCACCTTTGATAGAGGAGGCGTGTCGACGGGCGCGGTTGGGTTACCCACGCCCGTATTGATGAGAATCCCGGGATAAGGGGAACACAATCTCTGCTTCGACAAGACGTGCCAAGGAAACCGCTTCGCTAAACGTGCTGAGGTGGTATAATAAAAAATGATTCAAGTAAAGGCTTGGTAGTGGTGCGACGTCATGCCGCAAAATACATCAGCAGATTGAGCTTGTGTACATTTTATTCTCTCTACGGTGGAATGTGGAATTTATTTTGCAGAGCCGGACACTATCCTGGTGTTCATGATCTTCTCTGGATTATTCAAAGGAGGAACCCGCCTTGCAACGCCGAAGACTATATACGCGCCGGACTTATCGTCATTGAAGCCTTGTTCAGGGGCTACTGAGGGAGTCCTGGACTAGGGGGTGTCCGGATAGCCGGACTATCATCGTCCGCCGGACTCCAAGACTACGAAGATACAAGAGTGAAGACTCCGTCCCGTGTCCGGATGGGACTTTCCTTGGCGTGGAAGGCAAGCTTGGCGATACGGATATGTAGATCTCCTACCATTGTAACCGACTCTGTGTAACCCTAGCCCTCTCCGGTGTCTATATAAACCGGAGGGCTTTAGTCCGTAGGACACAACATACATTACAACGATCATACCATAGGCTAGCTTTTAGGGTTTAGCCTCCTTGATCTCGTGGTAGATCCACTCTTGTACTACCCATATCATCAATATTAATCAAGCAGGACGTAGGATTTTACCTCCATCAAGAGGGCCCGAACCTGGGTAAAACATCGTGTCCCTTGTCTCCTGTTACCATCCGCCTAGACGCACAGTCCGGGACCCCCTACCCGAGATCCGCCGGTTTTGACACCGACAAGGGGCCTAGCTCCCGGCCCCTCTCCTGCAGCCCCGAGTGCGCTCCTCCTGGCGGAAGGGAGGCTGCCAAGCTAGGGCAGCCTTCTGCTGCACTGACTTGAACTTCATGCGACCCATGGTTAGCATAAGCTTGCTCCCGAGGAATTAGCGGTACCCGATAGCTGCTGCCGCCACCGCGGTTGGTGAGGCTTCCTTGGGGCTCCTGAAAAGGCTCTGCTTCTGGCGTCTCCTCTTCCCAGCCTGACCCGAGGAATGAGCCAGGGTCGTCTTCCAGCGCATACTCCCGATCCATCATGTGGGGCACGTAAGCCTCCGAGGTCGCCGCCCCAAAGACTTCGCCATAGTTCCCCATGCTCCACGTGGCCTGGCCTAGCGATCCGTCTTGGGGACAGTAGGGTGGCGGTCCACCCGGGCCGTAAGCGGCGATGCACACACCCTCACTCACCGGGGGTGGTGCCGGTGCAGCTTTTATGCCCGTCACTGATGGTTGAGATAGTGTTGATGAAGCCTTGGGGCACACCTGAGGGCACGCGGGTGTGGATGGGCCCGCCGCATGATCCGCCCGGGGCCTTGGGTGGAAGCTGGATGCAGAAAGGAGGTGCCCCCCAAAGCTGCAGCATCCAGGAGCTCGTCAACACGCTCCAGTGGCACGTCTCTACCGCTCTCCTGCAACCTGCACCGCAGCAGCTCCCGAGCCACCGTGAGCGCGACCCTCATGTTCGCTTGTTCCCTTCGGGTGTGCGGCGCCATTGCTGTGGCGTGGTTGGAGGCTCTTGCGGCCGATCGCACCTGCCACGGGGTGAGGGCAGGTAGTGCTTGACCGCGTCGCTCGCATCCCGCAGCATTCTGCGGAGTGCAGGCTGCCTGAGGTGCGGGGTTGAGGTCTCCTTGGGCAGGTGGCGCGGCATGGGCTGGCCATGCCGCCCAGCGGTCGGCGTTGGTCGTCGGGTCGCCGGACATGGATGTGACGAAGAAGTGGAACGCAGATCGGCAGAAAGAAGATTTCGGCAGACCCCCTACCTGGCGCGCCAAATGTCGGATATCGGGTTCCGGCAAAACCCTTAAGGTTCGAACTCTGGGGTGCGCACGAAGATCTTCTCCCTACTGAAACACGCCCAGAACCTCGCCGCGATTCTAAGCTAGCACGATGAACGACACAAGAGACACGAGGTTTATACTGGTTTGGGCCACCGTTGTGGTGTAATTCCCTAATCCAGTGTGTGGTGTGGTGGATTGCCTCTTGGGCTGATGATGAACAGTACAGAGGAAGAACAGCCTCGCAAGGAGAGGTGTTCTTGTGGTGGTGGGTGTTCTGCTTTGTCGGGGTTCGATCTCTTCCTACTTTGGTGGCTATCTCTACATATAGAGGTCCTGGTCCTCCTCCCAAATATTGAGCGGGAAGGGGGCCAACAACGACCATTTTGTAAGGGGACAACTAGTACAAGCTATCCTGACTAAAGGTGGTCTTCGACTGCCAAAGGCACTGGCGATGACACCGTCTTGGGCTCCAGGTGACCTCCGTCCTGCCGCTCTGCTGGTCTTGGTCTGGTTGCACCGATATGGAAACCTTTGCCTGACGCCTCGGTACTCCGCTCCAATGCTTGCCCCCTTTGCACCAAAGAGGAAACGAGGACACTACACAGGCTGGCGCCTGCCTGGTCTTGATCGTCATGGCTTGCGTCATGAGCACCTCGCGAGGTACCCCTTGCCTTGATCTCTCCGCCTCGCGAGCCTGCCTGGTGAGGCCGCCCCTGAGGAGGCCTTGTGTTGTCCGCCCCGCGAGGCTTGGCCCCTCGCGAGGGTATTGAGTGTTTATTAATGAAGACGGGTCGTACAGGGCCACTGCTGAGCCACACCGCAGGCCGCAGGCAGGCAAGTCTGAGGACCCCCGTTCCCAGAACGCCGACAAGATGCGTAGTCGACCCAAGTGCCTTGGGAAGCACAAAACGCCTTGAACTCATCAAAATCAAAGTTGGATCCGTCATCTGTGATAATGCTGTGAGGGACTCCATATCTGAATATCAACTCCTTGATGAAACTGATGGCAATGCTTGAATCAAGGTTGTTGATAGGCTTGGCTTCGATCCATTTGGTGAATTTGTCGACAGCCACGAGCAAATGAGTGAAACCACTTCTGTTGGTCTTGAAGGGTCCAACCATATCCAACCCCCAAACTGCGAACGACCAGATGAGTGGAATAGTCTTCAAGGCAGATGCAGGCTTGTGAGACATGTTGGAGTAGAACTGGCAGCCTACGCACTTGTCGAGTATATCTTTTACCATCTCATTTGCATGCCGCCAATAGAATCCCGCTCGGTATGCTTTGGCCATGATGGTCCGAGAGGACGCATGGTGACCATAGGTCCCCAAGTGGATCTCCTTTAAAATCATTTGACCTTCTTCTGGGGAGATGCAACGCTGAGCCACTCGTGTGACACTTTCCCTGTAAAGCTGCCCTATTATCACGGTGAAAGATTTGGATCGACGGATGATCTGGCGGGCCTCATCTTCATCTTCTGGGAGTTCCTGCCTGAGCAGGTACGCGATATATGGCACCGTCCAGTCAAGCGTAATCACTAAAACTTCCATGACCAAGTCGACTACAACTGGCCCTTCAATCTTAGTCGGATTGGTTGAACTTATCGGTTGTGGGGGCTCTTCCTTGAAGGGATCTTCTTGTACTAACGGGGTGTGGAGATGCTCCAAGAACACATTACTAGGGATAGTCTTCCGAGTGGAACCTATCTTTGCCAGATCATCAGTAGCTTGATTCTTGATTCGGGGTATGTGGTGGAGCTCTAACCCCTCAAACTTCTTCTCTAGCTTTCTCACTGCATTGCAATAGCCGGTCATTGCTGGACTCCTAATGTCTCATTCCTTCATTACTTGATTGACCACAAAGTCTGTGTCGCTGTAGACCATCAGGCGTCGGACGCCGAGTGAAATGGCCATACGTAACCCATACAACAGTGCCTCATACTCAGCTTCATTGTTTGAATAATATAAGTGAATCTGGAGGACATAGCTGAGCTTGTCACCTCTTGGGGATACCAAAACCACGCCTACGAGCCATTTAACATCTTGGACCCATCAAAGAACATAGTCCAATGCTCCGAGTGAATCTGAGTCGGTTGCTGCTGTTCAATCTACTCTGCGAGGAAATCCGCTATTGCTTGGGACTTGATGGCTTTCTTTGCCTCAAACTTGATATCCAACGGAAGGAGTTCAATCGCCCACCTTACCACTCGACCGGTTGCATCCCTATTGTTCAGAATTTCTGATAATGGAACGTCGCTGACAACTAAAAGCGAGTGGTCTGAGAAGTAGTGTGCAACTTTCTTTGTGGTCAAGTAAATTCCATAAACAAGCTTCTGATAATGAGGATATCTCTGCTTGGACGGAGTCAAGACTTCAAAAATATAATACATAGGGCGCTGAACTTTGTAGGCTTTGCCTTCTTCTTCCCGCTCGACCGTGAGCACTATGCTGACAACTTGTCCAGTGGCTGCGATGTAAAGCAGTAATGGCTCTTTGCTGATTGGAGCGGCAAGCACCGACTGGGTGGAAAGCAGGGATTTCATCTCTTCAAACGCTCCTTCAGCTTCATCATTCCGCTCAAACTTGTCAGACTTCTTCATTAGTCGGTAAAGAGGTAATGCCTTTTCACCGAGGCGCGAGATGAATCGACTCAATGCAGCCAAACAACCAGTAAGCTTCTGAACATCGTGTACATGCACATGGCGTTTCATTCAGAGGATTGTGCCAACCTTCTCTAGGTTTGCGTCGATTCCTCGTTCGGGAACAAGGAAACCGAGTAACTTTCCACCTTGGACTCTGAATGTGCACTTTGATGGATTGAGCTTGATATCATATCTTCCTAAGTTTGCAAAGGTTTCAGCGATGTCAGTCAGTAGGTCGGAACCTTTGCGTGCTTGACCATGATGTCATCCATGTATGTTTCCACATTTCGACTGATTTGAGTGGGCAGGCACTTCTGAATCATGCGCATGAACGTGGCACCAACATTCTTGAGGCCAAAGGGCATAGTAACATAGCAAAAATACCCGAATGGGGTGATGAAAGGTGTTTTATTTCGTCGGGTCCATACAGTCGGATCTGATGGTACCCGGAATAAGCATCCAAAAAGGACAAGCGCTCACACCCCGCAGTTGAGTCGACTATCTGGTTGATGTGGTGTCAGGACCCCGACTCAATGCCACATCAATCTAGCATGTAACACCTCATATCACTTTGCGGCCTCACGCACGGTATTCCCAGCGAGTGAACCCAGGCTGTAGCACTGGGCTAGCAGGACTCCGGTGAACCGGGCTGTAGCAGGCTAACAGGACTCCGGTATTCATCGCGTGACATTTCCCCGAAGGGACAGACACAGGAACGAAGAAGGACACATGCCGGCCAGCCTAAGTGTTCCGGAGCAGTAGCAAGCTACCATGGCTCAGTGGAAACACTAGGAGACATTTCCTGGTAAGAGAGGCTACTAAAGATAAACAACTAGATGGTCAGATCCCACACATACCAAGCATTTCAATAACATACACACAATATGCTCGATATGTGCAATACAACATGGCATCACAAAATGACTCTACGACTCAAGTAGTTTATTCAATAGGCTCCAAGGAGCGAGATATTACAAACATGGGTCTCATGACCCAACACTCAGAGCATACAAGTCAAAGCACAAGCGGAAGCTATCATGTCTGAGTACAGACAACTATAAATGAAAAAGGCTGAGAAGCCTGACTATCTATCAGATCCTGCCGAGGGCACAAGATCGTAGCTGAGGTATCAAGCTAAACGTCGAAGACCACGCGGAATTACTAGTGAGACTGAAGTCTCTCTGCAAAAACATAAAATAGGCAAACGTGAGTACAAATGTACCCAGCAAGACTTACATCAGAACTAACTACATATGCATCATTATCAACAAAGGGGATGGTGGAGTTTGACTGCAGCAAGCCAGCTTTGACTCGGTGGCTATCCTGAACTACGACTGCAAGTAACTCTTTTGAGGTGGCGCACACGAGTCCACATATTCACCATATCAATACACCACTATGGATCCGCTCCCGTCTCCCTACGAGAACGCCATCCATAGCACTCACGCTTATCTTGCGTATTTTAGAGTATCCACTTTCACTTGTCTATGAACTGATATAAGCAACCCAGAAGTCCTTTTCCGCGGACACGGCTATTCGAATAGATGATTTTAACCCTGCAGGGGTGTACTTCTTCATACATGTTTCCACCACTTAGCGTCTGCACACGACATGTGCTCGGCAGACTTCAAGCGAAAGCCGACGTGGGTGTAGACCACGACCTACCTAAACACCTAAGTCTCTAGTCCAGGTTTATCGCCTATTCGGGTTCCATCCATGAGGAGATCCGGCCGGAGTTTCGCTCACAGCCCCAAACGATGTGAACAGGGTTCCGTGACACCAAACGGGTGCCCGGTATACCCGGCCACGTGCCTACCGCATCACAGCCCACCCCTACGGTCAGCGCTGTCCACGGCCTCCAGCATACTACAAACACCAGAAACTACTTGCAACTCCTGGACAGAGGACAAGGGTGAATAAGAAGTCGAGCGGGGTCATATTTCAGGGCCCAATGTATGGTAGTAGCTGAATCATGGATCACAAACACAGAACTCAGTTCCTGAGGACGGCTACAATGAGACAACCCACCATGTACTCCTACATGGCCTCTCACCGCTACCTTTACCAAATCGTGTTCACACACTTAGCTCACACACAGTAGGACATGTTCACACACCTCTGATTCATCCCCGATGAATCAGACCTGACTCGACTCTAAGCAATAGCAGGCATGACAAACAAGCATGAATGAGTAGGCACAACAGGGCTCAAACAACTCCTACTCATGCTAGTGGGTTTCATCTATTTACTGTGGCAATGACAGGTCATGCAGAGGATAAAGGGGTTCAACTACCGCAGCATGTAACAGATGATTCGGTGTTGTCCTAATGCAGTAAAAAGAGAGCAGGAGCGAGAGAGTGGGATTTTATCGGAATGAACAAGGGGGTTTTGCTTGCCTGGCACTTCTGAAGATAACATTGAGTCTTCGTCAGTGTCAACGATCGCATCATCGGTGTCACGTCTATCGAGAGGGGACAATTACCGGCAAATACAGAAAAGACACGATCAATGCAATGCACAATATGATGCATGCTATGACATGGCAATATGAATGTGTTTTGGGCTAATGCACCTAAAACCAGATTAAATGAAGTTGGTTTGAATCCAAAATTCAAATTCAAACTCCATATGGGGTTATTTAAATGTCATTCACTTCATTTGTCCTAAACAGTAGTGATAAGTTGTTCTAACATGCATGAAAATGGTACAGATGGATTCCTTGAATTTTTCTGATAATTTTTCATATATAATTTATTTAATTTGGAGTTACGGTTAATTTTCTATGATTTTTAGAAGTTTTAGGCATTTTCTGGAATTTCCTGAATATTTAGAATTAAAATAATTCCAGAAAATGAATTATGGCGTCAGCATGACCTCATGCTGACCTCAGCAGGTCAACGGGCGGTCCAGGTCAAACCTGACGTGTGGGGTCCACACGTCAGTGACACAGGGGCTAATCCCGCGTTGACCCGGGCTTTGACCCACTACGGGGCCCACTGTCAGTGGCTGTGGGGGGGTGTTTAGAGCGTCATTAGTGCTAATTAGGCGTGCCACGTCGGCAGTCGCCGGAGTGTCGCCGGCGACGACCACGGCCGACAGCGGAGGTGCGCCGTGCGCTCGCTACGGAGCACCATTTGACGTGCGGTTTGCTCCTACGGGTTCCTGGGAGGAAGGCGCATCTAAAGAGGTAAGTGACAGCAGCTGGGGTGGCCGGAGCTGCCGGCGGCGAGCTCCTTTGCGGCTGCCGGAGTTCGGGCAATCTCGGGGTCGGGGTTAGGAAGCACGGCAGGAGGAGCTGGGGCGTGCTACGGACTCCTGAGATCACGATGAGCACGTCAGTGGGCTCGGATACGAGCTGGGGTGGAAGAATGGACTGACTCAGATCAGAATGTCATAAGGTATAAGGAGTAAAAAAAGAGCCTTACGTTCCAACCCACAAACAATTCCCCTACATATAACTAAAGAATTTCTAGACTCAACATCGACCAGTTTGGCTTGGAGAACCTACAGGCAGTCCGGCTCTGATGCCAACGCTGTCAGGACCCCGACTCGATGTCACATCGATCTAGCTGGTAACACCTCATATCACTTTGCGGCCTCACGCACGGTATCCCCACGGGTGTCGTCTTACCTTTTCCCGGGACCGTTTGCGCCTTTTGGCTCACGTATATGATAGTGTCGCTAGCATCCATATGATAAAGAGCCCGGGCTGACATGACTAGTCGTAAACCCAAAGTGGCACAGACTTACAGGGACAGGCATCCATGACCCAGCTTCGAACGTGTCGGTCATCAGCAAGTGGGACCGGGCTGTAGCACTGGGCTAGCAGGACTCCGGTAAACCGGGCTGTAGCGGGCTAACAGGACTCCGGTACTCAAAGCGTGACATTTCCCCGAAGGGACAGACACAGGAACGAAGAAGGACACATGCCGGCCAGCCTAAGTGTTCCAGAGCAGTAGCAAGCTACCATGGCTCAGCGGTAACACTAGGAGACATTTCCCGGTAAGAGAGGCTACTAAAGATAAACAACTAGATAGTCAGATCCCACACATACCAAGCATTTCAATCACACACACAATATGCTCGATATGTGCAAATACAACGAAGCATCACAATATGACTCTACGACACAAGTACTTAATTCATTAGGCTCCGAGGAGCGAGATATTACAAACATGGGTCTCATGACCCAACACTCAGAGCATACAAGTCAAAGCACAAGCGGAAGCTATCATGTCTGAGTACAGACAACTATAAATGAAAAAGGCTGAGAAGCCTGACTATCTATCAGATCCTGCCGAGGGCACAAGATCGTAGCTGAGGTATCAAGCTAAACGTCGAAGACCACGCGGAATTACTAGTGAGACTGAAGTCTCTCTGCAAAAACATAAAATAGGCAAACGTGAGTACAAATGTACCCAGCAAGACTTACATCAGAACTAACTACATATGCATCATTATCAACAAAGGGGATGGTGGAGTTTGACTGCAGCAAGCCAGCTTTGACTCGGTGGCTATCCTGAACTACGACTGCGAGTAACTTTTTTGAGGTGGCGCACACGAGTCCACATATTCACCATATCAATACACCACTATGGATCCGCTCCCGTCTCCCTACGAGAACGCCATCCATAGTACTCACGCTTATCTTGCGTATTTTAGAGTATCCACTTTCACTTGTCTATGAACTGATATAAGCAACCCAGAAGTCCTTTTCCGCGGACACGGCTATTCGAATAGATTAGGTTAACCCTGCAGGGGTGTACTTCTTCACACACGCTCTCACCACTTACCGCCGTTTACACGACATGTACTCGGCAACCTTCAAGCGGAAGCCCAACGTGGGTGTCGGCCACGGCCTGCCTAAACACTCAAGTCTCTAGTCCAGGTTTATCGCCTATTCGGGTTCCATCCATGAGGAGATCCGGCCGGAGTTTCGCTCACAGCCCCAAACGATGTGTACAGGGTTCCGTGACACCAAACGGGTGCCCGGTTTACCCGGCCACGTGCCTACCGCATCACAGCCCACCCCTACGGTCAGCGCTGCCCACGGCCTCCAGCATACTACAAACACCAGAAACTACTTGCAACTCCTGGACAGAGGACAAGGGTGATCAAGAAGCCGAGAGGGTCCATTGGTTTCAGGCCCAATGCGTGGTAGTAGCTGAATCATGGATCACAAACACAGAACTCAGTTCCTGAGGACGGCTGCAATGAGACAACCCACCATGTACTCCTACATGGCCTCTCACCGCTACCTTTACCAAAACGTGTTCACACACTTAGCTCACACACAGTAGGACATGTTCACACGCCTCTGATTCATCCCCGATGAATCAGACCTGACTCAACTCTAAGCAATAGCAGGCATGACAAACAAACATGAATGAGTAGGCACATCAGGGCTCAAACAACTCCTACTCATACTAGTGGGTTTCATCTATTTACTGTGGCAATGACAGGTCATGCAGAGGATAAAGGGGTTCAGCTACCGCAGCAAGTAACAGATGAATCGGTGTTGTCCTAATGCATTAAAAGAGAGCAGGAGCGAGAGAGTAGGATTGTATCGGAATGAACAAGGGGGTTTTGCTTGCGTGGCACTTCTGAAGATAACATTGAGTCTTCATCAGTGTCAACGATCACATCATCGGTATCACGTCTATCGAGAGGGAACAAATACCGGCAACACAGAAGGGAACACAATCAATGCAATGCACAATATGATGCATGCTATGACATGGCAATATGAATGTGTTTTGGGCTAATGCAACTAGCAACAGATTAAATGAAGTTGGTTTGAATATAAAATTCAAATTCAAACTCCATATGTGATTATTCAAATGCCATTCACTTCATTTGCCCTAAACAGTAGTGATAAGTTGTTCTAACATGCATGAAAATGGTACAGATGGATTCCTTGAATTTTTCTGATAATTTTTCATATATAATTTATTTAATTTGGAGTTACGGTTAATTTTCTATGATTTATTGAAGTTTTAGCTATTTTCTGGAATTATTAAATCATTTAAGATTATTTAAATTCCAGAAAATACTTATTGCGTCAGCCTGACATCATTATGACGTCAGCAGGTCAACAGGGCGCCTCCAGTCAAACCTGACCAGTGGGGTCCACTGGTCAGTGACACTGGGGCTAATCCCGCGTTGACCCGGGCTTTGACCCACTACGGGGCCCACTGTCAGCGGCTGGTGGGGTGGCTAATGGTGGGGATTAGCGCTAAATAAGCCGCCACGTCAGCCTCGCCGGGGTTCGGCCGGCGACGACCAAACCGCGCGGCGGTGCTTCGCCGGAATGGGCTACAGGCGGCGGAAAAACGCGCGGAGACCACCGGGGCGTAGCCCGTGCTCTCCCGTATCCAAAGGAGCAGGAGGGTGGTGGCGGGGGCGCTGGAGCTCGTCGGAACGGAGCTCACGGCGGCGGCCGGAGCTTCGGGTTCGAGCGGGGCGAGGCCACAGAGGACGGGAGGGATGGTTAAGGGGCTCGCCGAGCTCCTGAGGATGCTAGGAGCACGGTGCCGTGCTCGGTTTCGAGCCTTGCTATCTGCAGTGACGGCGGCGACATCGCCGGCGGAGCCGAGCTCGCGGCTCCGGTGGGATCGGGGCTACAGGGCGCAATCGAAGGGGGGAAGAGGGAGGGGAGGCGTAGGAGCTCACAGCGGTGCCGTAGAGGAGGTCAGCGAGCTCGGGGAGGGGCTGGTGACGACGGGAGGTCGCCGGCGATCTCGGTGGCCCGAGGAGGAAGAAGACGTCGGGGACGGCGCTCCGGGGCTTCCGGCGTCACATGGGTTGGTGGAGACGAAGAAGAAGGTGCGGCGGTTCTTCTGGAGGCATCGGCGAGGCGAGGGGTGGTCGGTGGCCGCGGCGAACAGCGTCGGTGGCGACGGCTGCGCTCGGCACGAGAGGGAGAGGGAAACAGAGGAGGGGGAGAGCTCGGGAGAGAGTGAGGGAGTTCGTGGGGGCCGCGTGGCGTCTCCAGGGAGTAGTGGAGGCAAGCAGGGAGGCAGGAGGTGGCCGAAGCAGGGAGGAGGTGGCCGGGGCGCGTGGCCGCGCGCGCCGGGCGCGTGCCCGTCCTCCTGGCAGAGGAGGAAGGCGACAGGGGAGGCGCTGGTGGGCTGGGCCGGCCAGGGGGGGAGCTGGGCCGGCTCGTGGCGCCAGGTAAGTGGCCCAGGTGGCCTTCTCTTTTTTTTTATTTTTGCTCTGTTTTATTTCTAATCATTGTTTTCTATTTGTTTCAATCTGTTTTGATTTAGTTCAAACACTAAATCATTTTTGTTTCTTCCAATAATTTTTGCAGGGACTGAAAGTAATATTCTAGAGCCCCTCACAAAATATCAGAATTATTGAAGCATTAAATATATATATATAACATATATTTGCTCCAACTCAAATACAATATATATTAGTTCAAAGATCCAAAATGACATGGAAAAATGTGCATCATCTCTGGTTACTGTTTCCATCATTTTTCCAAAGATGATGAACATTTTTGAAAGCCACTTGGATTGACTGAAAATATTTTAGGTGAACCTGGTGAATTCTTATAATGCTAGGGTTTGGACAAACCCCATTTCAACTTTCTGTAAAAATAAACATGATGCATCACCAAAGGCTAGTACTAGTGCAATGCCAGAAGCTAGGGATGTGACAACTCACCCCCACTAAACAAGAATCTCGTCTCGAGATTCAAGCGTAGGGTAGGCTGAAGGGGAAGCGCAAACTAGTATAATCTTCACGATCCCGGTTGCACTTCAAATGAACGTTGATTTGAACACCATCTTTGTCTTGTCGTCTTGCTCTGAGAATTCCAGCTAATCATGACAAGAAGAGGAAAGGAAAACTCTGGAAGGATCGGTCTTCTCGAAGATCGAACAACTCAGGATTATCTCCCGGAATGAGACATAGAACCATCTCTTGGGTTGAGACACGAGATACACATCAAGAGGGGTGGAAGAAACGGATGACGGAGGTTCACTAGGTAGACCACAATTTCACTCTTAAGAAGGTGGTAAACGATTGTCAACGTAGCGAGGAGTTGAGTTGCCATGATACCACGACGAAACATCCTGGAGGAGGGTGATTCGTAGATTATTATCTTAAGTGGCAAAAAGAATTACTTTTGATATAGAGATCATTGAGACTCTCTATATCAGCCTAAGGCAAATCACAGCAATCGTTTGGAGGGGGGCGGTAGAATGGCATACTCGGACTTGGATGATGTGGATTACCTTGTTGAAGACAACGTAATGGATGAATTTTGCTTATCACCGGAAATGGAAGAGACCCATGGTAGAATGGCACATTGGCGGTGCAAGCTGGGAACAAAATGCAAATGCTGGGAATGATTCTGGTAACTGGGGAAGAACCCAACAATAGAGAGTGAATTCACTGTTGGAGTGGTTATAGCATAACCGAGGAAATCTGGGGCAATCCCAGCTAGTGCCGATGATAAGACGTAGCGCTTGTGCGTGCTCTCAAGAACTTGAGCATTTTCACAATCATCAAGGTTTTACCAACATCCATGTCAAGGGTCCGGTAACACAACTTACTACCATGATGAATGGTGATGGAGGATGCAGATGCAAAGGAAGATAACACCTCCTCAGATTTCACCCTTGGCGGGGCCAAGGAAATAAAAATCTGGATGATCGACCGAGAGACATTTAGCACTCCGCTTCTAATGTTCTCCTTGATGTGCTAGCGTAATCCACCCATAGATATGGTTTGATATCTAGAACATCAAGTAAAAAGGTCGGACTTCGGAACACAGAAATCCATCGGGCAACTAGGGAGTAATCCTACGAAATCCTTATGGGGAGGTGGCCAACTTCATCAATCAAGATATTATAATAACAGGTCTTCCGGCTGGGTGTGTTGGCCACGACATCCACTTTACCGGTTATCGCGCGACCAATATTATAATTCTTGGGAAATATTCCAACCATCATATCTGCCTGAGATTCAGATCTGGTTGGTGTCAGGATATTCCAGACTCATCGAGTCTAGGAAGAAAAACGGAAATGTGCAACACAAATCGACGAGATGACGTTGCGGGATTCTCGAGAGATGAACTACGATAGCAAGCTCCAAAACATGAGCTGGTTCTGCTACAAACATGTGAACACGTTGTCCCAGACAAGCATGACCACAAAGTAGTCTTATAATAAAACACTACCGAGTTCTGGTTGGGAACCATCACCGTGGATAACGAAGTCCTTGCATAAGTCATATGATTAGCTCTTATGAAGGAACTTCTTCTCCTTGAACAAATCAATCAGTGGCTTGGTGTGCTCGGGACACATATGGAATGAAGGTTGCAAGTCTCCAGACCACAGAATACTTCGCACGTGTGCATGACTGATTTGGGATGATTCCAAGGAAACAAAACTAGCTTTCTCAAATTCACGGCGGCAACTTTCACCAAATGCACGTATATAAGAGGAAGTCACTCCTTTCATCAAACAAATACTTCATGAGCTAGCATGAAGGAAATGCTTCAAAAGTTTCCAACACTAGCTTAATGTTCAGCAAAATTATGGAGATAAGGATGTTGTCAATGGGCTCAACAACAATTCATCTAGGTTTCCTTTTAAAAGGAATTCCATAGTTAGGTGAACACGGTGATAGCATTGGTCAGACCCAAAAGATATAATGGTGTATGCTCGAGGGATCAACCACGAGTAAGACAACATTACGAATATCGTTGGTTCTGGTCTGATTGGATGATAGCCCATACTCAATCAAAGGTTTGGGTAAGATAATAGATCCAACAATTGTTCACGAGGACCAATTGATGAAGATATCATCTTTCTTCAACACACACACACACACACAAAAGATATCCCTTAACATGAACTAAGTCAGACAAGTTTTTATCTTCCAACTCTCCAAGTTGTTGTCCAGCTTAACCAACTAGCTCAGGGATATCTAACACCGATTCTTGGAAAGAAGGTGGTTCATAAGAAACCAACTTGATCACGAACTCAACATAGCGGTCAGGTGACAACCCGGTAACACCTCCAAGAAGATATTTGGAAAGTCACGAACCACCGGTATGTTACTAAGCTCGAGAACAATCTTGCTTTTGAGGGCAAGACGATATGATCAAATGAGTGAGGACTTGACAAGATCCTAACTCATCAATCGAAGGGTGCACCGAAATAAGGACTAGGTAGCACGATCAATCTTAGAATGATGATTTAATAACCAACACACTAAGAAAGAAATTATTGTCCTTTAACTACCAAGCAACAAGGTTGCTAGGAGTATTGGTTTCACACATCATGATTCACTTGTCGGCACTCCGGCTGCAACAACACGGAACCGAGGAATGAAAAAGGATGGCGAGAAATATCACTATGTCAAGAATTCACAAAGGGTAGTGCAATTCTCATGAAATTCCTGTCATAAGGAAGGTAATACTTCAGGGTAGAGCAGACCAGAAGCTGGATTGTAACTTGATCTGCGGAACACAACTACTTTGACCCAATCCTAAATATGGATGAGGTACTGGAGTTTGTTTCTCCTAGTCATTCCGGAATAGAATGGCTTGACAGACCACAAGAGTAATAGGCATCGATGAACGAATGCACACATAATCTTGACTATCAATTGATAGACGAGGGTCAGAAGACAACTAAAGGGACAACTCAAAGAACATATAATTTTCTGAGTTGTGGATGCATGGTTTAGCATGTCGAACGAATTCCACATATTTCTTCCGGATAACCCATGCAGAAAGGTAGAACTGGCAGAGTCATAATATAGCATGGAGAGCTCATAGAGGGCCTGTTGTGATCTTTTGATCCAACAAACTTCTGCCATAATGGTTCATGGTATTTGGAAGAACGATATACCACGGACCTCGAGGACTATCGCAAAGGTTACTAATATACTAAAGGAACTAGCAACACTATCAACATGAAGTAAGTAGAGTGAATCTCGGGTTCAAGAACCCAGGAATAGAATACCTACTACTAAGTAGCATCACGGAATGCTTTCGAGAATGATGGCCAGAATCCTCACACTGGGAGCACAAATCATGGCTAAATTACTAGATGATCCCCTAAGACACCTAGGGTCATAATACTATCTCCAACATATACGCCGAGGTAACAAAGTACCTCAACTCACCGATTAGTGTGGTTAATCTGGCCCAAAGGAACATCGGAACGGAAGGAAGGGATTTTGCAAATGCTTCAGACTATCTAGAAACCTGGGATGACTCGGACAGCATAACGGCTGTAAATGCTCAGAAAAGACTTGAGGCATTCACAAAAATGGTGGCATAACCACTCAGAAGCACGATATCAAGGTTTCGAGATCAACAATTAACATACGGAAGTAGTAGAAACTGAACTCAAGCTTAAATCCAACAATCTTATAAGTCTACGGATTAGTAACACGTGATCCTAATAGAAAGAAGAGATAGCCTAGTTCTTAATCCCCGTAGAAGAGAAGATGATGACTCAGATCAGAAGGCCATGAGGTATAAGGAGTAAAAGAGCCTTACGTTCCATCCCACAATCAATTCCCTTATATAACTAAGAATTTCTAGACTCAACTTCGACCAGTTTGGCTTGGTAAACCTACAGGCAGTCAAGCTCTGATACCAACGCTGTCAGGACCCCGACTCAATGCCACATCGATCTAGCATGTAACACCTCATATCACTTTGCGGCCTCACGCACGGTATTCCCACGGGTGTCGCCTTACCTTTGCCCGGGACCGTTTGCGCCTTTTGACACACGTATATGACAGTGTCGCTAGCATCCATATGATAAGGAGCCCGGGCTGACATGGCTAGTCGTAAACCCAAAGTGGCACAAACTTACAGGGACAGGCATCCATGACCCAGCATCGAACGTGTCGGTCATCAGCGAGTGAATCCAGGCTGTAGCACTGGGCTAGCAGGACTCCGGTGAACCGGGCTGTAGCAGGCTAACAGGACTCCGGTATTCATCGCGTGACATTTCCCCGAAGGGACAGACACATGAACGAAGAAGGACACATGCCGGCCAGCCTAAGTGTTCCGGAGCAGTAGCAAGCTACCATGGCTCAGTGGAAACACTAGGAGACATTTCCCGGTAAGAGAGGCTACTAAAGATAAACAACTAGATGGTCAGATCCCACACATACCAAGCATTTCAATAACATACACACAATATGATCGATATGTGCAATACAACATGGCATCACAAAATGACTCTACGACTCAAGTAGTTTATTCAATAGGCTCCAAGGAGCGAGATATTACAAACATGGGTCTCATGACCCAACACTCAGAGCATACAAGTCAAAGCACAAGCGGAAGCTATCATGTCTGAGTACAGACAACTATAAATGAAAAAGGCTGAGAAGCCTGACTATCTATCAGATCCTGCCGAGGGCACAAGATCGTAGCTGAGGTATCAAGCTAAACGTCGAAGACCACGCGGAATTACTAGTGAGACTGAAGTCTCTCTGCAAAAACATAAAATAGGCAAACGTGAGTACAAATGTACCCAGCAAGACTTACATCAGAACTAACTACATATGCATCATTATCAACAAAGGGGATGGTGGAGTTTGACTGCAGCAAGCCAGCTTTGACTCGGTGGCTATCCTGAACTACGACTGCAAGTAACTCTTTTGAGGTGGCGCACACGAGTCCACATATTCACCATATCAATACACCACTATGGATCCGCTCCCGTCTCCCTACGAGAACGCCATCCATAGCACTCACGCTTATCTTGCGTATTTTAGAGTATCCACTTTCACTTGTCTATGAACTGATATAAGCAACCCAGAAGTCCTTTTCCGCGGACACGGCTATTCAAATAGATGATGTTAACCCTGCAGGGGTGTACTTCTTCACACACACTCTCACCACTTACCGCCGTTTACACGACATGTACTCGGCAACCTTCAAGCGGAAGCCCAACGTGGGTGTCGGCCACGACCTACCTAATCACCTAAGTCTCTAGTCCAGGTTTATCGCCTATTCGGGTTCCATCCATGAGGAGATCCGGCCGGAGTTTCGCTCACAGCCCCAAACGATGTGAACAGGGTTCCCGAGACACCAAACGGGCGCCCGGTACACCGTGCCACGTGCCTACCACATCACAGCCCACCCCTACGGTCAGCGCTGCCCACGGCCTCCAGCATACTACAAACACCAGAAACTACTTGCAACTCCTGGACAGAGGACAAGGGTGATCAAGAAGCCGAGAGGGTCCATTGGTTTCGGGCCCAATGCGTGGTAGTAGCTGAATCATGGATCACAAACACAGAACTCAGTTCCTGAGGACGGCTGCAATGAGACAACCCACCATGTACTCCTACATGGCCTCTCACCGCTACCTTTACCAAAACGTGTTCACACACTTAGCTCACACACAGTAGGACATGTTCACACGCCTCTGATTCATCCCCGATGAATCAGACCTGACTCAACTCTAAGCAATAGCAGGCATGACAAACAAACATGAATGAGTAGGCACATCAGGGCTCAAACAACTCCTACTCATACTAGTGGGTTTCATCTATTTACTGTGGCAATGACAGGTCATGCAGAGGATAAAGGGGTTCAGCTACCGCAGCAAGTAGCAGATGAATCGGTGTTGTCCTAATGCATTAAAAGAGAGCAGGAGCGAGAGAGTAGGATTGTATCGGAATGAACAAGGGGGTTTTGCTTGCCTGGCACTTCTGAAGATAACATTGAGTCTTCATCAGTGTCAACGATCACATCATCGGTATCACGTCTATCGAGAGGGAACAAATACCGGCAACACAGAAGGGAACACAATCAATGCAATGCACAATATGATGCATGCTATGACATGGCAATATGAATGTGTTTTGGGCTAATGCAACTAGCAACAGATTAAATGAAGTTGGTTTGAATATAAAATTCAAATTCAAACTCCATATGTGATTATTCAAATGCCATTCACTTCATTTGCCCTAAACAGTAGTGATAAGTTGTTCTAACATGCATGAAAATGGTACAGATGGATTCCTTGAATTTTTCTGATAATTTTTCATATATAAATTATTTAATTTGGAGTTACGGTTAATTTTCTATGAATTTTAGAAGTTTTAGTTATTTTCTGGAATTATTAAATCATTTAAGATTATTTAAATTCCAGAAAATACTTATTGCGTCAGCCTGACATCATTATGACGTCAGCAGGTCAACAGGGCGCCTCCAGTCAAACCTGACCAGTGGGGTCCACTGGTCAGTGACACTGGGGCTAATCCCGCGTTGACCCGGGCTTTGACCCACTACGGGGCCCACTGTCAGCGGCTGGTGGGGTGGCTAATGGTGGGGATTAGCGCTAAATAAGCCGCCACGTCAGCCTCGCCGGGGTTCGGCCGGCGACGACCAAACCGCGCGGCGGTGCTTCGCCGGAATGGGCTACAGGCGGCGGAAAAACGCGCGGAGACCACCGGGGCGTAGCCCGTGCTCTCCCGTATCCAAAGGAGCAGGAGGGTGGTGGCGGGGGCGCTGGAGCTCGTCGGAACGGAGCTCGCGGCGGCGGCCGGAGCTTCGGGTTCGAGCGGGGCGAGGCCACAGAGGACGGGAGGGATGGTTAAGGGGCTCGCCGAGCTCCTGAGGATGCTAGGAGCACGGTGCCGTGCTCGGTTTCGAGCCTTGCTGTCTGCAGTGACGGCGGCGACATCGCCGGCGGAGCCGAGCTCGCGGCTCCGGTGGGATCGGGGCTACAGGGCGCAATCGAAGGGGGGAAGAGGGAGGGGAGGCGTAGGAGCTCACAGCGGTGCCGTAGAGGAGGTCAGCGAGCTCGGGGAGGGGCTGGTGACGACGGGAGGTCGCCGGCGATCTCGGTGGCCCGAGGAGGAAGAAGACGTCGGGGACGGCGCTCCGGGGCTTCCGGCGTCACATGGGTTGGTGGAGACGAAGAAGAAGGTGCGGCGGTTCTTCTGGAGGCATCGGCGAGGCGAGGGGTGGTCGGTGGCCGCGGCGAACAGCGTCGGTCGCGACGGCTGCGCTCAGCACGAGAGGGAGAGGGAAACAGAGGAGGGGGAGAGCTCGGGAGAGAGTGAGGGAGTTCGTGGGGGCCGCGTGGCGTCTCCAGGGAGTAGTGGAGGCAAGCAGGGAGGCAGGAGGTGGCCTAAGCAGGGAGGAGGTGGCCGGGGCGCGTGGCCGCGCGCACCGGGCGCGTGCCCGTCCTCCTGGCAGAGGAGGAAGGCGACAGGGGAGGCGCTGGTGGGCTGGGCCGGCCAGGGGGGGGGGAGCTGGGCCGGCTCGTGGCGCCAGGTAAGTGGCCCAGGTGGCCTTCTCTTTTTTTTATTTTTGCTCTGTTTTATTTCTAATCATTGTTTTCTATTTGTTTCAATCTGTTTTGATTTAGTTCAAACACTAAATCATTTTTGTTTCTTCCAATAATTTTTGCAGGGACTGAAAGTAATATTCTAGAGCCCCTCACAAAATATCAGAATTATTGAAGCATTAAATATATATATATAACATATATTTGCTCCAACTCAAATACAATATATATTAGTTCAAAGATCCAAAATGACATGGAAAAATGTGCATCATCTCTGGTTACTGTTTCCAGCATTTTTCCAAAGATGATGAACATTTTTGAAAGCCACTTGGATTGACTGAAAATATTTTAGGTGAACCTGGTGAATTCTTATAATGCTAGGGTTTGGACAAACCCCATTTCAACTTTCTGTAAAAATAAACATGATGCATCACCAAAGGCTAGTACTAGTGCAATGCCAGAAGCTAGGGATGTGACATGTGGGGCAGAGGAAAATGATCTTTCGAGCAGGCCTGATTGATATGCTTGAAGTCGACACACGCTCGAAGTGACTTATCTTTCTTGGGGACCATAACAACATTGGCAAGCCACTCGGAGTGGTATATCTCGCAGATGAACTCAGCTGCCAGAAGCCGAGCCACCTCCTTGCCAATTTCCTCCTCTTCTCCGCCGCGGACCGAGAGAGATGCTCTTTAACGGGTTTTGCTTTTGGGTCGACTCGCAAATGGTGCTCAGCCAATCCCCTGGGTACACCCGAAATGTCAGATGGTTTCCATGCGAAGATTTCTCAGTTCTCATGGAGGAACTAGATGAGCGCTTCTTCCTATTTGCTATCGAGTGTTCTTGAGATATGAGTCGGAGCAGCATTGGGATTGGTTGGGTGAATGTGAACTGGTTTTGTTTCATCAGACGACTGAAATGCAGACTCTAAAGCAGGCCTCTAGGCACGCAACAAATTATTTGGATCTGCATTCTTCTGATATTCTTGCATTTCTACTGCTGCCATCTGTTCATCGGCGATCTTTGAGCCCTTTTGGAGGCAATCTTATGCTCTCTACCGATTTCCAGTGACTGCTATCACACCTCTGGGCCCAGGCATCTTCAACTTGAGGTACACGTAACATGGTCGAGCCATGAAACGAGCATAAGCAGGCCTGCCTAGAATAGCATGATAGGCACTGCCAAAATCCACCACCTCAAATATCAACTTTTCCTTGCGGTAATTCTTTGAATCACCGAAAACCACATCAAGAGTGATCTGACCGAGTGAATCGGCTTTCTTTCCTTGGATGACCGTGGAATCTCATGTTGCTCTTGCTAAGCTTGGACATCGGAACGCCCATCCCTCGGAGGGCCTCAGCATACAGTATATTCAAACCACTACCACCGTCCATCAAAACCTTGGTTAGTCGAGTGCCCCCAACGACTGGGTCGACCACCAACGCTTGCCATCCAGGGGTAGCAACGTGCGCTGGATGGTCGGATTGGTCGAATGTAATGGGGTGTTTTGACCACTTCAAAAATGTCGTCGTTGCCAGAGCAACCATGTTTACTTCTGTGTTGATAACTTTCAGTCGACTTTTGCTCTCGAGGTCAGCAAAAATCACCAAAGTGGCATTAATGTTGGGGTAACTGCCATCTTCCTCTTTGTCCTCCTCCTTATCAGACTCCTTTTCCTTTTCACTAGGCGTGCCCTCTTGAAAACTTTGAATTAGGAGTCGACACTGTCGAATATGCTTTGGAAGAATAAAGTTTCCCTCTTCATCTTTTTTGGTGTGTATATGACATAGTAAATCAAGCACATCATTTCCCGCTTGATCTTTAACTTTTTTAGGGGTACGAGGCCCTTTAGGCTTCCCCTTGAACTTCCCTTGATTCAAAACTGCTGCCTCAGCGGGACCTGCAGCCTTAGCTTTGCGTTCTGCTTCCAACTAGAGTTTCCTCCTCCGGTGTACTGGGCGAATGATTTGTTCTTGCCGCTCCGGAGTCGGTCTTCTTCTTCGCCGTTAGCATACCAAGTGGATATCTCCGTCATCCGAGTCAGAGACATGTCCCCGGTCCGACTGAACTTCAAGTTGAGCTCTCTGTACTGGATGCCTTCTTTAAAGGCGCAAACTGCTTGATGATCTGATACATTCTCCGTTGTATGATGAAGGGTAGTCCATCTCTGGATATAATCTCTTAAAGTCTCGTTCTGCTTCTGAACACAATGCTGCAATTCTACCAAACTAGCGGGTCGCTTGCAGGTGCCTTCGAATGTTTTGGTAAACACTCGGGCTAACTCTTCCCAATTGAAAATGCTCCCCGGGGCCAACTGATTCAACCAAGCTCTGGCAGAACCCTCAAGCATCAAAGGTAGGTGTTTCATGGCCACCTCATCATTGCCCCCACCGATGTGCACTGCCACTCGGTAATCCTCCAACCAAGTGTCGGGCTTCGACTCTCCGGTGAACTTACTTACGCCTATTACCAACCTGAAGTTGTGAGGGATCTCAGCGGCTTGGATTTCTCTTCCGAAGCACTCAGGGCCGGAAACATGCACTCTGCTTCCACTGGGTCGGTCTTTACCCAGCCCTTCTGTGTATGCTCTATTCCTGTCGACCAAACCTTGCACAAGAACTGACCTTGCATCGAACCCAGGCTCTCTTGGGTCGACTGGAACTCTGTGCTCATTACCATACGATCGCCTGTCTTCATACCGCCGGGGGGCATATGACCTGTCCCTCAGAGGGGGCGAAGGCACTCGACGGTTGTTGTCACGGGCATATTCATGATAAGATTCTCTGTGGGCCCTTCCCAGTTGCCGATATCGATAGTGATCATGGTCTTCACGTTGCAAAGGCGACCCGGGACTGTGCGCTGACTGAACTGTGTCCGCCCTCACTGACCTGTTGTGGATCCTATTGCGTGACTGAGAAACGTCTGAGTTTTGCTCTCCTGCCGCCCGGAGCAGCGCTCGAATCTGCTCCAAGCCTCTTCTAGCCTCTGAACGGGACGGTTGAATAGATTCTGCTATACATGCATCAGCTGTAAGATTCTGGATCGGAGTGTGGCGCACCTGGTGTTCAGGCGGAAACAATTTTCGTTGTCGTCGACTGGATTCAGGGATCAGTCGATGGGCGCATTCATCGAGAGAATGTTGGAGAGCAACGTGGCCAGGTGCGCAACCTCCAAGGCCCGAGCCTTGGTAGTCTCCCACACAATAGGGGTCTGGAGAGCCTCCACGTTCCTGCGGTGCAACTCTTCCCTCTGCTGCGAATTGAGATGTTGGGGCTCGTACTCATCGTGATCACACGACAGACCGTCACCATCGATGTTGCCGCCATTGCGGCAAAACCCGGGTGGGCTGCGACGAGAGTCGACCATGAGAACTTCTGCCATGGGGTCACTGCTCCCGCAATCGGAAAGAGTATCTGCGAAGCCAGTCGATTGATCGAATGGTCCGTAGAGAAATTCGTCGGGCTCGATCACCGCGACTTGTGGGATGGCCGACTGGCAGGCCACCGCATGCTTTACCCATCACTGGAGCCGCGACCGATCAGATCGCTTGCGGTGGCGTCCAGCGGAGTGTGTGGATGACGCGGGAGCCGACAGATATGGGGTCAAGGGCTGACGAAGAAGGGTGCCACAAGAACTCTCGCGGAAGTGCGATGCCCCACAGATCAAAAGAGCCTCGACATCGAGGGGGGCTTCTTGAAGCCAGGCGGAGTCGTCGGCAATTAAAGTGAGCACGCCGAGTCGGAACTCGTGGCCCACAACCAAAACACCACCGAAAACCATGTTGATGGAGATTGGAAAAAATGCAACCTCACAGGAAGTTGCCAAGACGCTTGGCCCCATGGTGGGTGCCAACTGCCGTGGTAGTAAGTTTGACAATAAGAGTAGGGGGTACGTATGAAGAGGCAAGGCCCTAGCTATAGAGAGGTTGTACACACGATTTTTACAAGTTCAGGACCCTCTCGGAGGAGGTAAAAGCCCTACGTCTCGGTGCCCTGAGGCTGTCGACTAGAATATGGGTGTGTGTGTTACAAGGGGTGCGAACCCTTGTGCCAGAGGAGGGGTGGCTTATATAGAGTGTGCCAGGACCCCAGCCGTCCCCCGTTACAAGGTTCAATGCACATTAAGATAGGGCGTTACTGGTAACGCCAGCTATAAAGAGCTATTAATGATCTTTAAGACTATAGAGTGAACGCCTGACCGTTGCCATCCCGAGTGACTCTAGTTATTCTGTATTCCGAGTGGTTTCTTGTATGGTCGAGTGACTTCATCTTTGTTGAATGGAATTGAGGGTATCCGAGTGAGGTAATTGGTCAAGTGGATTGCACTCCATGGTTACTTCTGTCGGTATCTCTTGTTATACTTTGAATGTCCTTGATTCTAGGGTAGTGACCTTTGGTAGGGCGTATAGGTCGGGCCTATGACCCTACCCTAGGTCCATGGCATCGTAATCGCACTCTGGATTTGCTACATTCAAACAAGCCGCATTGATCGATATGCCGCTTTACTTGCCAACCGGTTTTAATTGCCACGCTGAATCGATGCAAGTGGATCGAAAAGGCTGAAATGATGCTCTAAATCGAGGAGACACACGTGTGAGAAGAGATAAACCAGCGACAGCAACCATCGCTGCGTCCGTGGCAGCTCGCGTGCAGGAAAGAGCTCGGTCAGTGCATCATGGCGGCGGGCATCGGTGCATGCAGATAGGCTAGCTGGGTGCATGCATATCAGGCTAGCTGGACACGTCGTGCATGCATAGCATGCTTCTGTCGTGGCGGCACGCGCAAGACTTCCATGCAATGGCCCAATAGTCTAAAGAAACCACGGCCCAACGATCGAACAATGCCACCATCCGACGCGTCCTTAATTGTCAGGTCCAACGGGCGACACAGTCCACCGCGGCCCCACTCTTCAGAGTTAACGGTCAAAGCATTGATCTGACGACATCCACCGTTTGTGACCATTTTTGAGGGTTTCAGACAAGAGAGTGGGGAAAAGTGAGCACAAGTTAAGAGTGTGGGGATGAATGAGTACAACTATGGAACCAGAGGCACATATGTAAAAAAACCTAAGATTAATTTGGCCCACCACCCACCATATCCAGAAGTACTCCTGTATTGAGTCCGGCCCTAGGTCGGGCCCAACATCGTGGGCCCATAGATTGTTGTTGAGCCCCTTTCTGATAGTCCTTGAGCCTCGAATCCTCGTGCTGATATGATCGTAAATCTAGGGTGCTAGGTCATGTACTCTCCACCCATGCTCAAAGTGAATAAGGTAGTGGATTCCTTAGGCATGCTCAAAGTGAACTCGTTCCATGGGCGAGAATCATCCGATCGGTGCAACCATGGCCACTACGCCTGGAGTTAGATCTTGATCCACTTGAGGTTCGGCACTCCCAAGCCCCCAACCCATATAGGGGAGCACACAGTCTCCCAAGAAACCATGCATGATGCACGACGTTCTTGGGCCTTGCTGCACCAAAGGAAGCTTCTACAGATCTTAACCATCGCAACACTAGTCTTTGGCGGTATATCCAACGCAAGCATGGAGTGAATCGGTATGGTGCATAGCACCGACTGCACAAGGAGTAGGCACCCACTTTTGGGCATTAGTGCCACCCGCGAAGTAGGTAAGCGGGCTGCGAGCTGACCCACCAGACCATCGAACTGGGCTGCGTCAGTTTCCGCGGTGCGAGTGGTAATCTGAGGTATTTGCAAGGGAAGCTACCCACCGGGCATCCGAGCATCCTACACTTCGTAGTCATGGTCTCCACACTACATCTGATCGAAAGTGCACTACTCTTAGTTAGGTTGACATGCAACCCGGATGCCACACCATAGTCCTTCATGATGGTCGCGCATGCTCTCATCTCAATCTCCACCGGCTTCAGGAAAATCATAACATTGTCGGTGAACATGGATACCCGTTGTTTCAGCCTGGTTCTAGCAAGAGGAGACAACACCCCATGCTCTGTAGCATGGTGGAATATTTTTTGGAGCGATTCCATTATTAGTATAAAGAGCATAAGTGAAATTGGGTCACCTTGTCGTAGACCACACATGTTGAAGGTGCTTCTTCCAGGCATGCCGTTCACCAACACCTTTATGGACGAATTGGCGAGTAGTCCACATATCCATGCAATCCACCTCGGGCCAAAACCCATGTAACGACCAAACCTCGAAGGATTTGAGTCTCTGTGCTTACCGTGCTAGTCCCTGGATCGAACTTGCTAGCACACACAATATAGATGAATACTAGAATAGCAAGTGCATCGTTTATTACAACGTATGATCCAGAATGTATAAAATAAAACAATCTGCATAGCACTTGGCTAGCTTTATTCAATCAAACAGCGGAAAGTAGCAGAAAATAACGATGAGTCCCATCATAGCCCACTGGCGATGTTGAGTGCAGACTCGCGACCCTAACGGTACCTTACTCTTCGTCTGAATATCCTGCAACATGAGACGTTGCAGCCATATAGGTCAATACTTTGAATGTATTGGCAAGTTACATAGGAGTAATAATATAGCAGACCTACATGTATATGCATAGTACAACAAAGGAAGGCTTGAGGGTTTATTTTTGCATAAAGCTGATTTTATCCTAATAACTACCTAATAGTCAAATTTTTATTTAGTTCTTTTATTACTACAATTAAATACACAAGGTTGAGTTGGCAAAATCAACTCCAACCTATCCTTTATTAAGTTGCCCACAAATATTATTAAGTGTCACATCTGTCAAGATCATCCAACAACTGTAATGGCATAGTGGCTCAAATTTACCCATAACCGGGGGCACGCTAATCATGATTAGTTTTAATACTCTGCAGAGTTTTGTATGCTTTACCCACTGGACCCAATCCGAAGATTGAGACGAAGTCTTTCAGAAGAGGTTCCCTTAACCACCTGACGGCCACATCGCACCTACATACGCTACATCTGTCGCCACAGTCTGGGCAAGGGTTCCAACAACCGATCAACTAAGCCAGAGCCCATATAGCCAGTGGCCGCACATGGAAGCTACTAGTCACTAAGTCTGTCTGATCTTTTTGAACCTGGGCAGCATTCCACTTAGGGTGCACTCTCATGAGCGCATGGCCTTAGAAAAGGTGCAAGACCCCATGATGCCTTCCCTCAACACCAAGCAATACCACTTCTGCCCAGAGGTGAGTTAATTCCTGAGTTACTACTCAATTGTTATATATATATATATATATATATATATATATATATATATATATATACAGACGGTCTATTCTGCTAATATTAGCAGAATAACTATTCTGCACACCACTTCCGCACTGCACGCTGAATGCAAGTGCACTGCATCTTCTTGACGACGAGCACTGCAATGCTTCACGGGAGAACTGCTTCATTTTGCGGTGTTCCGCCCGCGCGTTCTATGTGGAATCCGGTGTCGCGGGATGATTCAGTTTGTGTCTGCATCTCATTTTAGCTTTATTCTTTCTGATTTACAGGAAAATATACTATAGTGCTTCCAAATTGACGGATTTGGCAGACGAGCTTTCTCTGTTCGTTCGTGTTCGCGTCAGATGCAATTTTTTTTGTGCTCGGATGTTGTTATTTAGTAGGAATTCTTTGATTGCGTTCATTTTAATCGGTCCGTTCACTCTATAATTTGTTAATTTTTAGGAGTTAGTTTTCAATTCTTGGTATGTTGGTTGTGCGGGCGGGTGAGCTTCGTCCGCTCCTCTGTTCTTGTTGATTTTTTTGATTTTTGCCCGTCCACGTGTGTTTGAATATTGTAATTACTGTTGCTGTAGGTTTGAATTCATTGTATTGCGGGTATAATTGTCATTTTTTGAATCGCGTTTTTAAAATGAAAGGTGATGTTGTTCGTCAAGTTACCATATCTTCCATGTAAATTTTTGCGGGTGTATTGTTCGATGGTTTAGTGGCTGTAGAATTTTTAGGCGAGTTATGGAAGTGCGAGTGAAATTGACACCTCTATCAGTCTATCACATTGTCTGTAGTTTTACTGGTTTAATTTTATTTGTTGTAGTCGCGGCATACGTTGTAGTGCACTGCATTTTCTTTGGTAGCGTACTTTGTTGTAGCTTTATTACAGTGGTTATGGCTGTTTATGAGATTTCTCCTTTTCGTAAACTACATTCTGTGTTTACTACATTCTGTGTTCTAGATGACTGCATAATATGCATTTCTGTACTGCATTAGCAGTGTTGTTAATGATCTATTCTGCTATTAGAAGGGATGGTCCATGATGCGCTTGTGTTAGCTGAATAGTTATTATAAGAATTTTTTTGAACTGCATACTATGAGAATTGTTTTTGAACATCATTTGTTAACTGCAAATTTCGACCATTTGCATTTCCTTGTTACTGTTCAGAGGGCTGCCTTTCGTTATTATTAGTACCACACTATGTGTTCAAGAGAACTGCATTACTGCCAACAGCAACTTTGTCTAAAAGGGATGATAAAATGACGTAGTTGAGGTTGCATACTTTAAATAGGCATTGTTCAAATTGTCTGATGGACATAATTTTAAAAGCATACAGCATAAGCAAAGCATTAGAAATATTGGTTGCTTCATATTAGACAGCCTAGAGTGCAAATATTGTAAACTTGATGGAGTCTTCTTCTTTGTAGAAAAAGACCATCGCCACTTCTCCGGCCTCAAAGCCATTGTGGGAGACAAAATCTTTCCAACCAGTAGCTATGTTGATGCAGTCTTCAGAGTCGATGTGGTAGTCACCTTCCATGTCTCCATAGCCATTTTTGTGTTCTATCTCCAACGTAAGCTTCCCTGAAATCGGAGCATGAATTTTTATTGCGGATGGCAGTTTCTGCATATTGTAATGGGTGGATAAAGAATTTATAAGTAAACAGCAAATGTTTTTGTTTTATACTTAGCATATTTTGTTTATGTTTACTTAAATAGTTACATACATATGATTGTATTTTGTAAAGTAGTTGCAATGTATGAACAAACTTATATACGCAATTGACTCCTAGTTTTACTGGGATATATATTATACTGCAACATGTGTGCACTGCAATGTCAGTAACAATGTACTTCTCCAGCATATTAATATAACTGCAACGCTTATCTACTGACCCTTTTTTTTGTACATATGTCGATACATGGTGTGGTACTGAAGAAAGATAGGTGGAAGCATCTAGTCTTAATAGCTAACAGATTTGAACAACAATACAAATTCTGTTTTGTATTTTTGTTCATATTACTGAACAAATTGATTGAACTATATATTCAGATGTGTATTTGCAGTCTAGATTATGTCCAAAAATTGTGAGTGGAAAACATACCCAACTTTCCTGTAGATCTGTGGTTGTGAGGCGATGAAGAAATGGCGCATGAAACCCCCTGTTGGGTATCATCAGGCAGCCGAGCATGCTGCACCACTCGGTGTTGGTGAGCTGTAGGCCTTCTGCGAAGACGCATGTGTCCGCTACCGGCGCCATCCTTGCCAAGCACCCGCACTTGCAGTCCATGGCGGGTTCAGTGGAATTCTAGAGAAGAGTTGTGGATGTGATGAACCCTAGATCTACGTTTTGAGGAAAATGAGGAACGGGGGGAGGAGTTGTGTTATTCTGTAGCACGAATGGATAAGTTTTTATGCAACCAATCGAGCAATGGAAGTAATAAATGTTGTGGTTGGCATTAGGTGGTGGATTGGGTCTGATTCAGTGAACACGAACGCATTCAACAAGGAACAGTACTGCTTACTTGAGAATAGCGAACTGCATTGTCATATCACGACGGACTGTGAACGCGTGGTTGGGCCTGTGTTTGTGTATGGTATGTAGCATTTTTTTAATTTTCAGTGGCCTCTTTTTTTGTTGGCCCTGTGTTCTGGTAGTGAAGACGGAATTGGGCCCAGGTCGGCCTGTGAGCACACGGCTGGTTCCCGGTGCGCTGTGTGTGCGTCCTAATGTTTAGTCCCACCTCGCCCGCCGAAGGCGCGCCCGACTTGTTTATAAGCGCTGGCGAGGCATACTGGTCGAACTCCTCTGTATACTTATCTGGGCGCTTATACACGGCGCTCGTAGCTATATGCTCTATGACCTGTGGGCCCATGTGCAACCGGCCCCATGCACTGTGACTCAGAACGACTCGCCTTCTGTGGGCGTAGACCTATTACGAGATTGGCTGGGGCCGGTGCCACCTGGGTGGTCAATTTTTTTCTTTTAATATTTCTGCCCTGTGTTTTTTTTCAATGTTGGAGTGTGCACTGCATTGATCAGGGTTCTGTACTGCATTGTATACGCATTGCGTACTGCATGTACAGTTGTCATTTTTTTGTTTCCGTCTTTTTGCTATCAGTTAATCTTTTTTCCCAATGTATGGGAGTGCACTGCTTTGTAAATCATACGCATAATGCGTTGATTATGGTTCTGTACTGTACATTCATATATTTCTGTACTTCATTGATTATTTACGTGTTTGCGTTTTTCATTTTCTGGTTTTGCTCCTATGTATTCTTTTTTCAAATTTAGGTTCATGCACGGCTTTATTGGGTATGTTAATGCTTCGTTGGACAGATTCTATACTGCATTTTGTACCGCATTCGTACACAACTTGCACTGCATGCATCCTGTTTGCAAACTGCAACTCATTTTTCATTTCCTGCACTACTCGAATCTAGTGATACATTAGCAGACAACAGAAAACAAATTATCACAGATATTCTGTACGACAATTTCATCACCAGCAAACTAAGTTGAGCAGAAAACAAACTAACATAATCAGAGTTCACCATTACAAAGCGATTGTGCATGGCACGCAAACTAGGTTCAGCACACAAGCAAACTAACGATACATAAGCAAACAACACAAAGCAAATTTGATGATAATTCTAAAAGAACGCTGGCATTCTTGTCTCCTGGCAGCACCATCTTCTTCTTCACCAGTCAGGCTCTCCCCATCCCCAACTGCTCCTGGCGCGCTTGTTGGGTGGCTCCTCCTTCTCCAGCTTTGCACGGCGAAGGCCGTCCTGGGTGAGGGTGATGCGGTTCCATATCTTGTACGCTGCGTAGGTGTCCTTTGCCGCGTACTCGATGTGCCTCCTGGACAGAGGCAGGATGGCCCAGCGCTGGTGCTCGGCGTCGGTGATCTTCTTCTTCATGTTGTTGTAGTAGTCGTCAATGAGCACGCCGGAGACGTCTCCGAGGGAGTCCAACGGCTTGGTTGCGTCGGGCACCATCCACTCCTTCTAGATGTCGACGAAGTTGGCGACCTCCACTTTGACGTGCTCCAGCCTGGTTTTGTCGCCGTCGATGGAGAAGCCTGCAAAGATGTACCTGGGGTCGGCGAGGAAGTTGTCGAAGACGGGGCACCTTTCAGTGTCGCTCATTTGGAAGAGCAGCACCGGGTGATTCTTGCCGATGGAGAGCTGGCAGAGGGCGGGTTTCCGCATCGCTTCAGGGTCGTTGTCATACTCGAGATCAATGCCGGCGATCTTGTGGCGCTGGAGGCTGAGGTGGCGCTCGTACTTCACGAGGGTGATCGCCATCTGCTTCTTGTTGTTGGTGTGGATGACGTGCAACTTGGTGTTGCCGTGCGCCTCCGCGGCGTTGTCGCCCTTGTACTCGTCGGTGAACGTCATCGCCGGTGGTGGGAGCGCAATGGATACTTGTGTTGTTGTGGATGAGAAGGCCTTTGGCAGGGGTCTGAATTTAAGGGGAGGGCGCGGGGTGGGATGGCCTCGTCGGATGAACTGCACGATCGCGCTGATGATGCGGTTGTGCGGATCGTGGCTTGGTTTTGCATCTGTGATCGTGGGCTTGTGGCGATGGAACTGCTTCGATCGGGTGTATGTATGCGAACGTGGTTTTTTTAAGGTGGATTTTTTTTATCAGCACATTTTTTTAACCATCACCTTTTTCTATTCGAACGGGCATTTTGTCATGTTTTATAGATGTATACTGGGTGACAACATAACTGCATTGCTTACAATTACGCATTGCATCGCGTACAAATCAGAACTGCAACATTGTATACATGTGTGTACTTCATCGTTTTTTGCGTGTCTTTGCTATATGCTTCGGCGGTCTGCATTGCGCACCGGAATGTACTGCATACTTCTACTGACCCGTACTGCATCTTGTTTTTCCGGTACTTATTGCAGTCCCTGGCAAGGGACGGATAGGAAATGGGAGGGGGTGGGAGGAGCCCCACTTTTTTTTCGAACTTATTGTTTTTTCTTGGTCGGTATTGTTGGGCCTGTGTTCGGGTATTTCAGAGACGCATGTACGTTGTCAATTTTTGGGTGGCTGGTGCCGGTATCATTTGGGTGATCAGTTTTTATTCTTTGTATGCTTTTTAATGACGTGGAGTGCACTGCTTTTTGGTAAATCATCGGTGCAGTGCATTGATCATGGTTATGTACTAGATGTGAACTTCATTCCTTACTGCATGTACAGTTCTCATTTTTAATCCCGTGTTTTTACTTTTTTGTAATCTTTTTTTCCGAATGTATGGGACTGCACTGCTTAGCAAATTACGACTGTACTACATTGTTTATGATACTGTACTGCAAGTTCGTGTACTTCCGCACTGCGTTAACTTATTCCGCGTTTGCGTCTTTCTTCATCCCGAAAAGAAATGCATAATGGCGTACTGCATCCCGTATAGAAATGGACTGCATTTTTCCAGCAGTGCGTACTGCATTTGTTTTTTTGCCTGTGCTTACTTTACTGTACGGGAGGTTTAAGGGGAGAGCGGATGGGGGGCACATTTTTTTTGTGTGGCACTTAATTGAAGGTAGAATTTTTTTTCTGGATGTGTTATTTTAACATGTGTTTTGTTTTTGATTTTAACTTTTTTTACGAACTGTATGTATTTTGTTTGTTGTTTTACCATTTTTAAATTTCATGATTCTTTACGAACTACATCATGTGTTTTTTTGTTGTTTTTTTAGTAATATGTGCGTTTTGATGTAGACTGGCTTATTTTGTCCGGGCTGTTTTTGGGCCGGCCCGTTATTTGTTACCCTTTTTGCGAAACGCGGGCCTCCTGCGTGTCGTTTCCACGCTATTCCACCGCTCCGCTGTCAGAGAAAGAGACCGAGAACAATCCCCTCTCCTCTCTTGCAGTTTCTCCCGAGGCATCTCTCCCTCGAGCAAAACCGCCATCGCGCGCAGCAACCGCCGTCGCGCGGAGAACCGCCGCCCTCAAGAGGTCGTTATTCCTGCATTCGGCGTCGCTGTCCGCTCCGTGAGCCTTTGCCGCCGCGCTCCCACAGCCCTTTCCCGTCCCCGCCCTGCCTTCCCCCTTCCCGCCGCCGTCGCCGCACACTTTTCTTCGGTACGTTCCACTTGGCTTGGTGTTTTTATGATTCTTATAGTTGTTGTAGCTCTTTTTGCTTGTGTAATTTTTCGTAGGCAGTCGATTTTATCTCGTTTTGAAGTCGATAGTTGTGTGTAGCAATGCGGATCTAGGTTTTCGTGATATTTTCGCCGATTTTGTTGCTTATGTCTGTCACTTCGTCCTTTGTGTTGCAGGGAAACGCTATGTCTTCGCCGAGCAGGCAGGGAGAAGGAGTTCAGGGTATGTGGAGTGATTATTCCTTAGGCTTTGTTTATTTTGTTTGGTGTTTATCTAGTTTCCTAATTCATCCTGCATATTGGGTTATGCTCTGTTAGTTGTCAGCGTTCGTTGCATTATTTTGTCATGTGATGTTTTTGTAATTTCTTTTTTCTTATTTTTTTGAATCCAGCAGGTGATTGCAGTGCTCATAATGATACACCAATTGTCTTTCCTTGTCTTGGTGGTAAGGATCATGGTGTCGAGGGAGGACATCAAGTGAATTCGCCGATTGAATCTTCTCCTATAAGTGTGGCCCCTCCTTCTGGTATGTGATTAATTTGTTTATTTTTGTGTATGCTTTGTTTTATCTAGTTCGACATTTTTGTTGCGAATATCCGTGATTTTACTATATGCAGCACTGCATTTTATTTTTGTATGTGAACTCCAGAGTATGTACTTGTGAACTGCATTGTCGTTTTATTCAAGTTTTTTGTGATGCATTATTTTTTAATTTGAGTTTATGGTTGAGCACTACATTTATATGTCTAACTGTACTGCATTTGTTCTTTTTGTGCAATTTTTAACGAGCATAGACAAACTTTATTTTGACGCAGTGTCTGTTTTCCATGCTGGGGCGCCTGGGTTTGAGGAGGTTACTCAATTGATTGACCATTATTTTGCAGAGGGTAATGTTGGTGTGAGCTTTGATCAGAGACGTCCTGTCTTGTCTAAAACACAGTTGCAGTCTGTTGATGGTACAGAGGAAGTTACACAGGATTGGATGGTCCCAGAACAGGTTCGTCAATATGAGTTGAAGCAAAGCAAGAAGAAGTTGAGGTTTGAAATTGAGTCAAAAGAGTTTGCTGAAAAGAAGAAGCAGAGGAGATCTGCAGATGGTGCCAAGGGTGGTAAATTTGGCAAGGTGAAGAAGAGGTTGAGTACTGTTGCTGAGGAAGGTGGTACACCTCAGTGGACCACGTGTTGCTGGAATGAAGAAGAATCTTGGCAAGAGAACCGCTGAAGTTGGTGGAAGTGATGATCCTCAGCGCAAACGACTAAATGTCACTGAAGGTCCCAATTCTGATGACGATGACTTTGTGCATGCTGATTATGTGAAGGGTGTTCATCCTTCTAGACGCAAAGACTGTGGTTCATCTAAGACTGTACCCAAGCGTGCCCATGATGATGTTGACGAAGATGTTGGTGGTGATTCTGGCGAGGAGGTGGATGCTGCTCCAAAGGTTTGTTGAAGTGCACTGCATTTGTTTCCTTCATTTTGTTATTCTTTCTGTATTTTCTTTTTTTATGCCTAATCTTCTAATGTGGACTGCATTTCCCTTTACACAGAGGAAGAAGTCTAGTAAGAGCAATGCAACTGAAGATGATGGTGAGGGAGATGATTCTCGATTTAACAAGATCGTGCGTTTATCGCTTCCCACTGTTTGCAAGGCTGCTTCTTTGTTGAAAGAGGCGCATTGCAGCCGTGTTAGGGATGCTGGATTTGGTGTTGTCTTTGATCTGACAGTAAAGAAAAATGTGTCGCGCATTCTTATGTGCTATTTGATGGGAGTGATTGACCCTGCCACTATGTTAATGGACTTTGGGAATGGCAGCGTTCTTCGAATCAATTGTGATGCAGTTCATCACATTTTTGACTTACCTATGGGAAGTCACATTGCACCCATGCCTGCTTCCAGCGGTCATGATGAATCGTTTACTGCCCTCAAAGATGAGCTTGGCTTTGACCGTTCAAAAAGTATAGGTGTCAAGGACTTGCTTGAGAAGTTGAAGGTGTTGGTGGAGGAAGATGATTATGTGAGTGTTGACCTTGCTGTGAAGGTGTTCTTCCTTATACTTTACCAGAATTTGCTGTGCCCGGGGCCTGCAGTTCGTTTGGGTAGAGTTGCTGCGATGGTAGAGAACATGGATTATGTGGCTATGGCTCAGATGGACTTTTGTCAGCTTGTTGTTGATGAGTTGCAGGCAGCTGTGGTTAGGTGGCAATCAGAAGGCAGCAAGCAGAATTGTGCAGAGGGTTGTGTCATTGTCCCCCTGATTATGTATCTTGACTGCCTGAAGCTTCGCAAATTTTCAGTCATGCACACATTGACGCCACGTGCGTCATACCTGATGACCAAGGACCTGATGAAGTTGTACAATGAGGATGTGCTTGTGAAGGGAAAGATTTACTTGGAAAGTTACAAATTTGCGAAGCTGCCGGTTAGTGCACCCGATTTTTTAATATCAGATTTTTTAAAAAAAAATGTGCAGTCATTATAAATGTGAACTATTCTAGTACTCACATGTGTACTTCTCTTTGCGTGTTCTCTTTTTTTGCAGTGGAAGGCGTCAGGTGATATTGTGTACAACCGTCCTGTTGCAGTTGTACACGGCAGCTCTGATGCGGAGCCTAGCACTCATGATAGGTTTTATGAGCCTATCTGTAGTCAGCTTCCTGGTTGTGATGATGATGTGCCACATACTCGTGGTTTCATGCCTCGACAGATGTTTGATAATACAAGCTCTTATAAACAGACATTTGTTGGCGGCAAAAATCATGATGAGATTGATGAGCATCTTCTGAAGGTTTTGAAGCTGACTGAAGATTTGCCAACCTCTGGTGACAGGTTGAGGACAGTTGCTGGTTTTTTCCTTGTTGGCCATGGCCCACGAGATAAAGATATTGTTGCTGCTCACAATTTTGATTGTGGTGTGATTGAAAGCCTGAAGATTGCAGTGACAAATGTTCGTTCTTCGTAAGCTCAATTGAGACATTCACAAGAAGAAAAATGCGGTCGGTATGAGAAGGATGCTGGGCATATTGTGGATGAAATGATCCGTCAGGACGCTGGCATTGTTGCTGATAATGTATGTTCTATGTTTTTTGTGGTTTGGACCTCTTTTTTGTGTATTATGTTGACTGCTCCTCACTATTTTTTTTGGTTATAGGCTGGAGTGGAATCTTCTGGTGTCAATGGAACTAGAGACGATGGAGTTGGTGAGGTATAAATACTCCTGCCATGTCTGTTCTGCCATGCTTCCCTTTTTCTTTGAACTTACATTTGTTTGGTTCCCATATTTTTCTTGTGTACTTCTCTGTTGTGAAGTGTGTACTGCTTGTGCATGGTTGGAGTTTTATCTTTTTCGGTCGGTACCATCTTCTTTCTCTTTTTTGGTTTGTTCTATGGTCGTAGACTGGTGTCGTTGCTCATGATGTGCACAAAGAGACTTACGATGGCTCTGGGAAGTATGAGGTCTTGGGTGATGCGGCGTCCCCTCTTGATGTTGTAGCTGATAAGGTATAGTTGTATTACTTGTTCTGTTAGTGGGCTGTAATCTAATTTTTTGTTGTCTGTTATAAACTTGATGTACGCTATTATGTTCATCCATATGCATTTTCATTTGCGTATGTTAGCTGCAATAGTTTTACATGTGTGATCTTCACTGTTTGACATAAGTGAACTGCAGTTCTTTTTGGCATGCGTGATCCATACTTATTTACATAAGTGACCTTCAGTATTTAACATAACTGAACTGCAGCGTTTGTCAAATCGAACTGCATTTCTTTTTTTATGTATACGTGGGTTGCAGTTGTAGTTGTGTTTGACATACGTGTGTTGGTGTTGTTTTGTATATGTGGACTGTAGTTGTTATGTGTATGTTGCCAGCAGTCTTCTTGACATAAGTGTGTTGTGTGTTGTTGTGTTAGCTATCCCCATGCTTATTTTTGTGTTACTGGGTGTTTTTTAAACTTTCCACAGGTTGGAGAACCAAACGTGGAAGTCCACGTTGATCTGAATCAGGGCAGTTGTGTTGTTGATGACCGTGCCAGTGTTGATGCTTCTGTATCGGTTGCCATTGAGTGTGCAGATCCTTCTGTAGCTCAAGGATCCCATGATGTTGTTCCCACCAGTCGGCATGAAGATTCTGATGTTGGCATTGAAAAGCCACTGGAGAATGTTGCCCCTGCTGCTAGTGTTGTTTCTTCCCTTGTGTCTCTGGTGTCCAATGATGTTCCAGAAGTATTGATAGTGGAGCCTCATGTAGTTGAAGTATCTAAGGAAGCTGCTGTTGACCAGACTGTTGTAAATCGAGAGAATGCTGATGTTGCTGCAGAAGGAAAGTCCAGTGAGGTTGTGGTGGATTCGTCGCAACCTATGCAAGAAAATATTTTGCTCAGTTCTGAAGAACAGCAGCCTGAAGACTCTGACACTGAAGGCAAGAGATTTTTTTTTAAATGGTGCAGTTTGATGTTTTTCTCATTCATGTTGTTTAATTACTATGGTATCTGTATTAGATGTTAAATGATAAGTGAAACTTTTGATCTTTTGTCTATGATTTTCAAAATAGCTAGCAGAATTTCCTTATCTTAATATTTAAACTTCATTGTTTGGATAAGTGAACTTCACCTTTTTTATTGCAGATGATGAACTCCCTTTTGTGACACCGTCGAGCATTGATCCAGCTCTTCTGAAAAGATACAATGAGTTGTACGCTGCTGTTACAAGGGCTCGGAAGGACAAGAAGAAGAAGTATGGTTTTTTAGAAATTGTTTTGTTCATATGTATTTTCTAATTTTTGTATTTACCCATTTTTATTTGTTGTTATTTTTTTAGTATCTTATGTTTGAGTTTTTCATGAAAAATTCAGGGACATGATTGCTTTTAAAACTGAGATGGGTGATATTAGCATTGGCGAAGTTGGTCAATCCTTTTGGGATAAAGGGATGCTCACTACAAGGCTTGTAGATCTTGGTGTTTCTTTGCTGGTAGATAAGTTTAAGAGATCTCCGACAATGGTTGTCCCGTACCATATTTGTGTAAGAATGCAGCAATTTTTGTTTTATTTTTTTCATTTTCTTTTCTGATTTCGTGCGACGACTTGTTTTGCTTATTTGATTTTTGGTTTTGATTTGGCAGACAAATATTTGGAATGGTGGTACTGTAGGCAGGAGTGTTAAAATGATGTTCTCTTCAAAAGCCGAGGAGCGTGTTGATAAAAAGGATATGGTGAGAGACTTTTTTATGTGTATTTTGCCTGTTTTGTTTTTATATCGTTCTGTTTTTTCTTGTTATAATAATTTTATTTATTTTTTCATGCTTCCAACAGGTCCTTTTTGCAACTTTTGATCCGCCAGGAACGAGGGATGGTGTTGGTCATTATTGTGTAGTTGCATTAAATGTGAAAGAAAGGCGGTTTGAATTCCTTGACTCGCTCAACAAACCTGGCAGCCCTGATGCGATTAGGGTTTTTAGGAGGATGGTTAAAAATATCAAGCGTGCATGGAAAGAAGGTAGCTTGAGTTCTGATGAGCCGCTAAATCCTCCCACACTTGATGGATTTGTGTTGAAACATGTCATTGTCCCATTGCAGCCAAATGGGTGCGTTCTTTACAGCCCTTCTGTGTCATACTATTCAAGTTTTTTTTTCACTTCATTTTTGTGAAACTGATGTTTTTTATTCTTTTTATTGCAGGCATGATTGTGGATTCTATATGTTTCAATTCTTGCAGACATGGGATGGTGTTCGAGTTGCTAAGTTTGGGGTGGAGCACATTGGCTACATCAGAAAGGCCATGCTCTATAGCCGGCTAACATCGAGGAAGTGTTGCCTTGATTTAACATCACTTCTAATTTTTGCAGATAAAGGTTGTTTTATTGAACTTCTTCATCCTCGCTCTATTTTATTTTTTACTATTGCTTGGTTCCGCTTCTTTATGGGCAAGTGCTGCATTGTTATTTTTATATGTGGGCTGCATTGCTGTATACAAGTGCGGGTTGCATTGCTGTAGAGAAGTGGGCTGCATTGTTATTTTTATATGTTGGCTGCATTGATGTAGAGAAGTGGGCTGCATTGTTATTTATATGTGGGCTGCATTGTTTTATACAAGTGTGGGCTGCATTGATGTAGAGAAGTGGGCTGCATTGTTATTTTTATATGTGG
>NC_057807.1:260305412-260308231 GCF_018294505.1 Triticum aestivum
CATTATTTTATACAAGTGTGGGCTGCATTGATGTAGAGAAGTGGGTTGCATTGTTATTTTTATATGTGGGCTGCATTGTTTTATACAAGTGTGGGCTGCATTGTTGTAGATATGTGGGCTGCATTGTTATTTTTATATGTGGGCTGCATTGTTGTAGATATGTGGGCTGCATTGATGTATACAACAGTGGGCTGCATTCTATTTTTTCTCTATAAATGTTTTCAGGTTCTTGTGTTTTGTACTGAGTGCTTCCATGTTTTTTCTCCATGTTTTTAGGATTTGATTGGGGGCTTCATGAAGGTTGTACGTCACTGTTTGAGTCCCAGGGTTCTGATGTGGTTATGGAGGATTGTGTCATTGAAATCTCTCCAGATAATTCTGGTTTGAACACAAATGTGGCGTCTGGACCTGATGGTGGAAGTGTCTCTCGACCTAGCTCTCCACATGATGTATATGATGTTGATGATGATGATTTTGTTACACCGTGTGCACGTGTAACTAGGACTAGGAGTGCAGCAATTAATCGTCCTCATTTGGATGAGGTTGAAGTATTTTCGAACAAGAGGGCAGGTGAGAGGGCTTTTAAGTTGAGATGCTCTATAGAGAAATTGAAGCCTCCGAGGTTCAGATATATGGATGAGGCGATTAAAATAAAGGATCTTGTTCTCAGCAAAGATTTTGTAACCAAACACCACGAGTAAGTTTTTTATGTGATGCGTGTGCCCTTTCATGCTTTTTGTGTGTTTTGATTTTAGTTCTAATTTTATTGATCCCATCTGTGTATGTTTACTGCAGGAATGCGTTCTTTATGGTGCATGGTCCTTTTGGTGATGATGTCGATACTTACAATTTCGACTATATCTACGATACATTTCGCAAAGGAGCTTTAATGGATTTGTATATCATGGATTTTGTTATCAAGTACTGGAAGCAAGACCCTGAATTGGGTTTAGCTTATCAATCCGGTGAACGTTTGCTACTTTCACCTTAATTTTTCACGGTAAACGTTTGTTGTCATTCTTTCCTACTGCACTGGCTTTTTCATGTCCATGCCTGCTTGCATTGTTTATTATTTTTTTTAATGTCCTTTTTTTTTCTTTTTTGTGTACAGTACGTTCTTCAAATGGAAACCTCTGTGGCGAGAGATAATGACGGAAATCCTGTGTTGCCAGTTGTGCATAGCTCTTTTGTTTTAGAAGATGCAGTTAATCAGTTCAAATTTTTTGTGAACGACGGCAAACCTGTTGGATGCAAAACTGGTAAATTCATTGTTTTTTGTCATTTATTTTTCCTGGTTTGTTGCATTTCTTTTTATAGTTATTTTTGGAACAGTGGTCCTGGTGGTACGTGTCGAAAGAACTTTTGATTTCATTTTTTTTATGCGAACAGATTATGATGCCGCGATTCAAGGATGGTCATTATTCCTTATACACGATGAACCAGCATCGCCAGACCCTTGATATCCATGACAGTAGGAAGTACACTAGCCATCCTGATGTCACGACAAGGTGGCGCAGGACTGACTACCACGCAGATTGCACTGAAGTGGTATGTTATTTTTTCTTTGCCAACCGTAAAGCTTTCTTTGTGTTTCTCCCACTGTATTTTTTTATAAACTGCAATTGTTTATGTAGTGAACTTCAACATATGCGCGATAGAACTGCATTTTTCTCACGTGCACTTAAAAGAGGGATTGTTTAGATGTTTGAGAACAACTTTTTTTGGGTTCGTTTGAATATCAACTTTTTGATCCGTGATGTGTGTTATTCTTACCTTGTGCTTCTTTTTTTTCTAGATGAGGAGGATGACTCAGCTACTGAAGGCGATTTATGGTGAAAAAATGTATAAATCGAGGAACCTTCCTGACTGGGTTAAATTGGCAGAGAAGCCATCTTACCCGGTCGTGCCAGCGCAGGGAGAAAATGAGTGTGGAATCTATGTTCTGAGGATGGCGCAGTTGTATGACGGCCAACGTCTAGTTGAGAAAATTTTGAAATCTGACGTAACAGCTTCTCTGTTTTCTTTTTACTTTTTTGTTCTTTATGATAACCTTTTTTTATAATCACTTGTTTGCATTTGTTTTCTTTTTTTCAGCCTGCTACTGAAGATTGGAAGGCGGAGTACATGTTCCAGCTGCTGTTCAATCCTTTGAACATGTTGTGTTATGAAGACATGCCTCTTGAGTTACGTGAACTGATTGCGGACCTCGGGCTCACTTCCCTGTCGTAATCGCGGACGCAGTAACAGTCATTTGGGGTACTGTTTTTCTACTGGGTGCAAAAGGCTGTGCGTGGACAATAGCTAGGTTTTGATGTTGTGTTTGTGTGTGCTGACTATGTATGAAAAAGACTTTTTTTTGTCGTTGTGTTTCTTCTTGTTCGTTTACGCGGCAGCGCATGTGGATGAATTTGTATATGTATGTGTATTTTATATCAATAACTGATACAATATATATAAGTGTATAATTTTATTTTTTGTTGATGACCACGGTCTATGCGAACTGGCATTTTGTCACGCTTATATGTATGATACGTGTTTGATGAACTGTATCGCATTTGATGCCGAACTTCTTTGTCCAATATAAGAGAACTGCATTTATTTTTTGGCATTCAAGCAAAGTGCTGCACTTGTGTGTATGCCGAAACTGCATTGCTTTATGACACCGAATAGCTTTTTTTTGTCAGAACAAAAAATGCATTACTTTTTGCCTATAGTTGCGTTTTGTAGTTGGTTTTTTATTTGTTTGTACGTTAAGGTACATGGTGGGGGGGTTGGGGGGTGTCCCCCCCCCCCAAATTTTTTTAGTTGTCTATATATTT